>NC_040027.1:27659137-27744137 GCF_000972845.2 Larimichthys crocea
AAGTAGAAACTATTGGAAAACATTCAGCAGTGAATTAAAACTTGAAAGATGATATAGAGCAGTAAATTATTGGAAATAAAAGCAGAAAATGAAATACCACTTCTTCAACTTGGATGTCATCCTCAATTTCTTTTGGATGAGCACAATGAATGTGTGAAAGAGTCTGTGTGAAGTTTGCAAAAAATATGTGACAAACACATTTAGTACAAACACATTTAGCACACTGCAGTGTCTGCTGTGGAAGAGGACTATTTTAGAAGTATACAGTTTATATTATGTGCTGCTGACAGCTGAACTTATTCTTAGGATTGATTCATTTAGCTCATCATTTAAAAACTCATGGACATTAGTAATACATGTTGACAGATAACAGGGAGAACAGTTCTGAATTTCATAACTTGGATTGATCTCTCTTTAGACTGGTGTTGCAGAGTGTATTGTGATGGATCAGGTCGGCGTGGAAAATCCAGTCCCAACAGAGGACGAGGATGAGGATGATGAGAGTGAAAATGCAGAAGAGAATGCAGGTAAGAAACCATTTATTCATTTCATTTACTTCCTAAGTACTGAATTAAAGGGGCGAAGTGTAGGATTCAGTGGCAGCTAGGGGTGTAATTGCTGCTTGCAACTGCCTCACCTTCCTGACAGAGAGGACAAACTTGGGTGGTGGTGAAATGCACAAAAAAGATTTTCAGGTGATTATATATTCATGAAAACATAGTTATGAATATTATATTCAATTTCTGTCACATAGAGCCACCTAAATATTATATGCTGGACCTTATTTTATTATTAAAATAAGTTAATTGTCTTCATAACAGTAACCTGCATGGTAAGAACTTGATTGATTTGTGGATTACACAGATAACTCCATGTAATTGGTCTGATAAATACCTGATAAAGAAGACTGTAGTGCACAGCACATGTCTGTCTTTATTCTATGTCTCCTGAGCATTGGAATTAAATTGAAGCTACTTTTCCACTCACCTGGATTTCCTGTCACTCAGCATTTACATTTATTTGATCCAAATAGCCTTTAGTACAGCGAATCACACACCTGCACTCACATGGAAGCAACACAGATTCCAAATTGTTTGCATCGTTTTTTTCTAAGTAGGCATTAGGATTTATTTCAAAACTATAACTCAAGTTACATATTTCAAATGCCCTCACTGTTGCAATATTTCGCATTGAATTACATCACTTTGCACCATAACCTGCAGCATCGGTACAAGGCTAATTTAAATTGTATTGATCTGTTAACTAGATGTTTCGGATCACTGCTTGCGTAGTGAGATATTAATCAAACAGGTCTCTCTTGGTGAGATACACACACCCTGAAGCCTCATTTGTTAAAGGAAAAAAATCTAATATAAAAGCATCATTTTAAAACATAAACCAGAAGAGACAGTGATGGCAAGTCGCCAAAGTTGTGTCCCTGTCTATATATTAGTTCATAATATACAGACAGCACTAAAATAAGAGAAGTAGAGAAGTAGATTTCCTCAGCTCTGATCCGATCTGTAGTCAGCTCTTCTTCTTTAGTGTTTTTTTAGCCAGTGTTAGTCTGGACATAATTCCTCTCTTCTTCCCTGGCATGGTTTTAATGTGAGGAGATGCAGAAAGTGTTGGTACCATAACAATGATTTAACCTACATTGTAAAAAGAAAACTGATGTTTTTACGGTAAAGAACTGGCAGCTGTGGTTGCCAGAATTTTACCATAAAAAATACGCCTTTTGTTTAGTTTTTATAGAGACCTGCAGGGAAGACCTGGAAGTTAGCATCACCTACACACATTAGATGTGTGAATATTGCAGAAAAAAAAGGTTAATCAAAAATCAAATCAAATCAATTTTATTTGTATAGCCCAAAGTCACAAAATACATTTGCCTCAGAGGGCTTTACAATCTGTACAGGGAGTGACACCCTCTGTCCTTAGACCCTCGGTTCGAGTGAGGAAAAACTTGCCCACAAAAAACCTTTATAACAGGGAAAAAATGTGGAAGAAACCTCAGGAAGAGCCACAGAGGAGGGATCCCTCTCCCAGGACGGACAGACGTGCAATGGATGTCACGTGTACAGGACAAATCAACACAAACATATTGTACAATTACAATGACTGATAAAATGACAATGAATTACAATGAATGATAAAATGACCACAGTAGCAGATATGGTAGTAATAATGACAGTAATAAAATGCGTAGTGGACGTCGTGCAGGATCACAGCAGCAGCCACGATCCACGAGAACCTGCTGGACGACAAAGCACAGACCATCCGGGGAGTTTGGTTAGTAAACATGCATTATGAGACATGTCCACAGATGGAGAGAGAGAGGGAGAGGGAGAGAGAGAGAGAGGAGAGAGAGAGAAGAAAGAAAGAAAGAAAGAAAGAAAGAAAGAAAGAAAGAAAGAAAGAAAGAAGGAGAGAGTGAAAGTGAAAGAGAGGGTTGTGACTGCATCTTCAAGAGCTGGAGCTGGAGGCCAGGGTGATCCCATCTAAAGTAACGAAGTCTCTAGAAAGAGAGTTTCTGAGGTGTTTGGGTCCAATTAGAAGAACTTCAGTTTTGTCTGAATTTAACATAAAAAAATTGTACGTCATCCAACTTTTTATATCCTTAAGGCAGTTTAGTTAACGGATTGGTTGCATCAGGCTTGATCGATAAATATAATTGGGTGTCGTCAGCATAACAATGAAAATTGATAGAGTGATTCCTAATTGTTCCCTAAAGGAAGCATGTATTAAACTAAATAGAAGTGGTCCTAGTACAGAACCTTGTGGGACTCCATGACAAACTTTGGTATGCATGGAGGATTCATCATTGACGTGAACAAACTGAGATCGATCTAAGAAATACGATTTAAACCAGCTTAGGGCGGTTCCTTTGATGCCAATTTGATGTTCTAGTCTCTGTAAAAGAATTTGATGGTCAATGGTGTCAAATGCAGCCACTAAGATCTAACAGGACAAGTACAGAGATGAGTCCTTTGTCTGATGCCATTAGGGTCATTTGTACTTTGACTAATGCGTCTCTGTGCTATGATGCACTCTAAATCCTGACTGAAAATCTCAAATAGACTATTGATGGAGAAAGTCACACACTGATTAGCTACAGCTTTCTCAAGTATCTTAGACAGAAAGGGAAGGTTTGATATCGGTAATTTGCTAAGACCTCTGGGTCTAGAGTGGGCTTTTTAAGAAGAGGTTTAATTACAGCTACCTTAAAGGACTGTGGTACATATCCTGATAATAAAGACAGTTAATCGTATCCAATAAAGAATGAACCTAGAGGTAAAACCATCCTTGAGCAGCCTGGTTGGGATGGGTCTAAAGACAGGTTGACGGCTTAGCTGCGAAATGATTAAAGTTATTTGATGAAGGTCGATGGGAGAAAAATATCAGGTTTTACAGCTGTTTCCAAACTTGCTGTATCAGAATGCAGATCAATGCCTGTTGAGGGCAAGAGGTGATTAATTTTGTCTCTAATAGTTATAATCTTATCATTAAAGAAGCTCATGAAGTCATTGCTACTTAGACCTAAAGGAATAGATGGTTCAGTAGAGCTGTGATTCTCTGTTAGCCTGGCTACAGTGCTGTGACGAGAAACCTGGGTTGTTCTTATTCTCCTTAATGAAGAGTAGTAGGCTGCTCTGGCATTACGGAGAGCCTTCCTGTATGTTTTGAGTTATCTTGCCAGACTAGATGAGATTCTTCCAGTTTAGTGGAACGCCTTTGCGTTCGATTTACGTGCTCTTGCTTTAATTTACGAGTCTGCTGGCTATACCATGGTGCTAGCCTTCTTTGTTTAATTGTCTTCTTTTTCAGAGGTGTGCAATAGAGTCTAGAGTTGTCCGTAATGAGCCTGTAATACTATCACAAGATGGTCTATTTGTGAGGGCTAAAGAAAGCAGACAAGTCCTCTGTTACAGTTAGACATGGCATTGAATTCAATGCTGAAGGAATCACTTCCTTAAATTTGCCTACAGCACTATCAGATAAACATCTGCTGTAAGAGTTTCTACACAAAGGCTTATAGTCCGGTAGTGAACTCAAAGGTTATTAAAAAATGGTCAGACAGAAGAGGATTCTGTGGAAAGACTATTAGATTATCAATTTCAATGCCATATGAAAGAACAAGATCAGTGGTGTGATTCAGACAATGAGTCGGTTTATTTACACTTTGACAAAAGCCAATTGAGTCTAATAAAGAGATAAACGCAGTACTAAGACTATCATTGTGGTTGTCCACATGAATGTTAAAATCACCTACAATAATTACTTTATCTGTTTTAAGGATCAAGCCTAATGCAAATTCTGCAAATTCAGATAAAAATTCAGAATAGGACCAGGAGCTCCGATATACTGTAACAATAAAATTGGCTGCGATGTTTTCCAGGTTGGGTGAGTGAGGCTAAGAACAGACTTTCAAATTAATTATAATTTAGTTTAGGTTTAGGATTTATTAATAGACTTGGTCAAATATGGCTCCAACTCCACCACCTCGACCAGTACTTCGAGGACATGAGTATTATAATGACTCGGAGGAGTGGATTCATTTAAGCTAACATATTCATCCTCCTGCAGCCAGGTTTCAGTGGGACAGAACAAATCAATATCATAATCAGATATTAATTCATTGACTAAAACAGCTTAGATGACAAAGACCTGATATTCAGGAGTCCACATTTAATTCTCTTTTTTGGACTGTTGGAGATGTTGATTTAATTTTTATTAAGTGTTTTGATGAACTCCTCTTCTGTTTGTTTTATCTTTAATAATGTAGGTGGACAGGGACAGACACAGTCTCTATACTAAGGACTGGTGGGCAACTGCTCTAATGGAGGCGCAAGAGCGTGTAGACTGCAGCCTGCACCTGCTCAACTCTGGGTGTCAATGATTTTGGTCAGCCAATAAACTTGGCCATATTTCTAGATATGAGAGCTGCTCCATCCAAGTGGGATGGATGCCGTCTCTCCTAATCAGACCAGTTTTCCCCAGAAAGGTGTCCAATTGTCTATGAAGCCCACATCGTTTGCTGGACACCACCTCGACAGCCAGCGGTGAAATGACGACATGCGGCTAAACATGTCATCACTGTCACATTGGGGAGGGGACGGAGAAAACTAGGAGTCCGACATCGTTTTGGCGTTTCACACACCGATAAAACATTAATTTTAGTGACCTCCGAGCAGGCGCAATCGGGTGTCATTACCGCCGCCCGACGTGATGAATAACAATCTTACTGTATTTACGCTTATCTTTAGCCAGCAGTTTCAAAAAGATTCGAGTGTCGCCCGCTCTGTTCCCGGCGGGATGCATTTAACTATGGCCCCAGTCACCAGAGCCCCCCCCGGTTCTTTGGTAAGTCTTGTGTTTCGCTCCTTACAGTTTCGGACTATGGAGAAGCTGCCAATGACCAGACGTTCCAGGCTCTCCAGCGGGTTTGTGTGGTGTGTCGTGCGCGGGAAGGAAAAATCTGTTGAAAGTGGGGTGGGGGTTGGTGGGTGGGGTGGGTGGTGGGGGGGGGTTTGGTGGGTTGGTGTGGGGGGGGTGGTGGTGGGGTGGTTTTTTTGGGGTTGTGTGGGTTGGGTTTGTGTTGTGGGGGGTTGGGGTGGGTTGTGGTGGTTTTGTGTGGTGGGTGGGGGGGGGGTGTGGGTGGGGGGGGGGTGGTGGGGTTTGGGGGTGGTGTTGGGTTGGTGGGGGGGGTGGTGGTGGGTTGTTGGTGGTTTGGTGTGGGTGGTTGGGTGTTTGTGTGAGGGGGTGGTTGGTTTTGTTTGTACCGGGTGGGTTTTCAGTTTGGGGCTGGCTATTCCTCTCGAACAGTCACCCAGCCTCCCGGCTGCTCGGGGGGAACTACGGGGGACGGCTAGTGAACTACCTGTGGCGGTTACCGCACCGGCTATACAGTGGACTGGCTAACTATCTGAGCCTACTGACTGTTCGGTGGTGTCGGTTACCATGCCTCTAACTCACTGACCCTCGCCTCCACGGAGCTACACAAATAAAACTACACTTATTACAAGTACTGTTATCACTAAAGGAGGAGCGCGAGTAACTGAACATTGTGGCACCACAGGACAGGGAGAGAGCAGGAGAGGAGGGAGTGTGAGGAGGAGAGCCAGAGAGAGCAGGCACAGATTGCAGAGTTAGTAGCGCCTACTGCTATAGTTTGGCTAGGTACTAGTTAGATGTGGCTAACAGAAACTGGTGATGAAACTTAGCAGATAGTGGTGTTACTGAGATTTAAGAGAGACCTGTGTTCGTGCCAGACAGAAACAAGTCAAAGGATAGTGCAGAGAGATAAGTAGCATAGTCGCTGACTGTTGATGGAGGAAAGCACAAAAATCTGTTCAGGTGAGCAGAGCAGAGAGCACCGTGGCAACAACACCGATAAACCGGAAGTAGGTGACCACAATACGTTCCCGCAAAGCACGGATATGTATACACTTTGTTTAGCAAGATCTTCACAAATGAATACCAGCATGAGTAAAAAATCTAATGTTAGGGTAATAGCGAACTACACGGTTGGTCACCTTGACAGTCCTCACCACCACAAACTTGAAGTGATCGTTGTGATGACATTTGAAGTCCCAGGACAACTCTGTTGTCTCATTTTAGCCACTTTTTATTATTGTATTTGTATTTAACAAACTGTATAATAATAACACCGGACACCGTCGTTGTGGCTTCAAGACGTAACTCTTTACTCTGAACCAGGTAGACATGACACCATTCCTGATTCTGGGTATTGTAGTCCTACTTACTACCCCCTCCCCTTTATAGCTAAAACTCTTTCTCCATTCAAATAAACTGTTGTTCAACTTCTTTGTTTTACTTATGAACTAAAACTGAAAACCACGTATTATCATTTTTTTTCCTTTTACATTTTAACCTTAGCATATCTTGTGGTTTAACTCCAAACTTATGAACTGTAACATCCCAAATAACTTTCTTTCCTTGGGACACACACACCTTATTGTTCACTTTATTCACCAAGTCCAGTTTGTCAGGCGCTTTGTCACCCGACCACTTCTGGTTTAACGGTCGGAGGGGACTCTGATTCTCCTGAGGAGCCTCTCTGTAGTCTCCACCATATAAGACCCTTGAGTGCTGGCTGATCCGAACGACTGCTCCTGTGTTTTCTCAGTCGTGGTACCACCATCTAGCTTATTTGACCTTGGAGTGGGTTGGGTTGTTTTTTGGTTTTTCGGTCTCGGTTTTGGTTTTGAGGTCTTGAGGGTTTGTCTCAGGTTTTGTAGTTTTTTGCCTTGCCTATGCCTTCCTCTTCTCTCCTTCATGCGAAAAAGCCTGCAGGTCTGGCCATTAGGATCCAGCTTGTGTTGATTGGGTGCTGTAGGTAAGATGTACGCAGGTTTCTCCCCATCAGCCGCTGTGCTGTGAGAACCCATGCCCCAGTGGGGTGGACCTGTAGGCCAGAAGTGCTCTACTGTAATCACTGTCTTTTTTCCACAAGTCTTGATGGTCCGAACAGCACGTTCTGCCTCCCCGTTCGCCTGAGGGTAGCGGGGGCTGCTCGTGATGTGCATGAAATTGTTCTCTTTTTGCAAACTCTCTGAACACTTGATGATGAAAACTGCGCCCATGTCGTTTATAACATACTCTGCAGTCCCGTGCCTGGCGAAAAGAATCTTTGATAGCCCTGATTGTCACCTCAGCCGAAGTGCTTTTGAGCTCTGCTATCTCAATGTATCTTGAGAAATAGTCTATGACCAGCAGGTAATCTCTCTTGGACCACTCGAATAGATCCATACCAACTTTCTGCCACGGCCGGTCCGGCAGGGGCATAGGCATCAGTGGTTCTTTGAGCTGTGATCTGTGTTTCTGACATAGGTCGCACTTTTCCACCATTTGTCCTATCTGGGCCGAATTGCCAGGCCACCAGACGGATTCTTTCGCTCTTGCTCTGCATTTTGAGATCCCCTGGTGTCCTTCGTGCAGCCGCTGTAGCACATCTGCTCTTAAGGGGGGTGGAATAACAAGTCTCTCTCCTTTCATAAGGAGGCCGTGAGCGATGTGGAGATCCGCTCTGTCCCGCCAATATGGGTTGATGTGTGGGTTAGCCTCACAGTGCTCTGGCCACCCTGTAAGACAGTATTCTGTTACCTCTGTACACACTTTATCTTCTTTCTGTGCCTTTTTGATCTCCTCCAGCTTTTTCTCTGTAGCTGGGAGAGAAGACAGCACACAGTCCACAAAAACTTCAACCTCTTTCTCCAGCTGTAGATCTCCTGCTGTAGGCGGACCCTCCATCTGCTGTGATGAGTTGCTTCCCTGGAACATGGGCGATGGTGTAGGAGAACCGCAGCAGACGCAGACGAAATCTCAGGATCCGCGGCGGGAGGTCATCTAATCCTCTTGTGCTCAACAGTGGAACCAATGGCTTATGATCGGTATGTAGTGTGAAATGCAGACCTAGCAGGTAAGATGCAAGTCTCTCACATGCCCATGTAACTGCCAACGCCTCTTTTTCTATTTGTACGTAGCGCTTCTCTGTGTCTGTTAATCCTCTCGAAATGTATGTCACTGGTCGCCATGAGCCGTCAGCCTGTTGCTGGGTGAGGGCGGCTCCCAAGCCGTATGGCGATGCATCTGCAGCAACCTTTGTCTCAGCCGTGTTGGAATACTGGGCCAACACATCTGGTGAACTCAGTATTTGTTTCAGTCTTTTGAAGGCTGTTTCCTGAGGCTCTGCCCATGTCCATTCGTTCCTCTCTTTCTGCAGTTCTTTTAGTGGTGTGGTTATTGTGGCCAACTGCGGCAAGAATTTGGCAAGGTAATTTGCCATGCCCAAGAGACGCCGCACGTCCTCCACACACGTGGGCTGTGGCAACTGTTGGATAGCCTTGACTTTATGCGGGTCAGGCCCGATGCCCTTTGCAGAGACTTTGTGGTCCACGAACATGACTTCTTCTCTTGCAAATTCACATTTCTCATTCAACGTGAGACCCTCCTGTCATACCTTCTTAAGCACACAATGCAGTCTTTGGTCATGCTCCTGCCTGTCCCTGCCATACACAAGGATGTCATCCGCATGACAGAGCACTCCATCGCAACCCTCCAACATCTGTGACATTCTCCTCTGAAAATGTTCTGGAGCGGATGCAATACCAAAAGGGAGTCGGTTGAATTGGTATCTCCCGAAAGGAGTGATGAAGGTTGTGAGGGCCCGTGATTGTGGTGTGAGAGGAATCTGCCAAAATCCAAATCGAGCATCAAGTTTGGTGAAAACTTTGGCATTTTTCATCATTGCCAATGTTTGATCCACAGCTGGAAGAATGTGACGCTCTCTTTTCACGACTGAATTCAGGGGTGTGAGATCCACACAGATCCTTGGTGGTTTCTTTCCTGGTTTGGGAACGAGAACCATTCCTGAGCACCATTCAGTCGGCTCTGTGACCTTAGAGATAACTCCCATGTCTTCCATTCTGTTTAACTCTGCCCTGACTGCGTCTCTGAGGGGCAAAGGGACCCTTCTGGGTGCTGAGAGAGCCACTGGTGTGGCACCTTGGTCAAGCTCTATGTGATAAGGCTCTTTTAACTTGCCTAGTCCCTGGAAAACATCTGGATAGGCTGCTCTAAATTCTGTCTCTGTTTCCACGACAGCATCTACTCTCTCTACAAGCTTTAACGCTATTAGTGCTGGTCTACTTAGAAGTGCATGTTCTAGTCCTGACACTATGTAGATATATTGAGAGGTGGTGCGCCCTTTTGCTGCCATGTTTGCTTTGAAACAGCCCTTTACTTTAAGTGGGTATCTGCCTGGCCCTAGCAGTCTCTTTTTTGGCTCCTGTAGTTTCCCGTCTCTCTCTGGCTTGTACAGTCTCTCCGGTATTGATGTTACATCTGCCCCACAGTCTAGCTTGAACTCAAGACTCTCCCCATTTATTTGGATTCTTTCCATCCATGGTTCTGACATTTCAGTTCCTATGTCTCCTAGAAAATAATAGTCGTCAGTCTCTGTGTCGCCCTGAATTTCTGTGACTTCACGCAGACCTACTGCCCCTCCTGATCGACATACTGCCGCGAAATGTCCTTTTTTTCCACATTTCCGACATTCTGCATCTCTCGCTGGGCAGTCTTTCCATGAATGTTTTTGTTTGCGGCCACACCTGCCACACTCTCCCTGCGGCTTTTGTTTTTGTTGCCATTTCTGTGTCCTCACTTTTTTCTTGATGTTGATGATGGCGTCCATGTTTGCTTTGTTGTCCCCCATTATGTCACTGTGGAGTATAGTCTGCTGTTTCTTTACTGTTTCACTTTGTCTGACTTTTTGTATGGCTTTAGCAAGTGTCAGATTAGAGTCCATTTGTAGCTGTTCAGACAGTCTTTTGTCTTTTATCCCAACTACAATTCTGTCTCTTATGAGCTCCTCTTTCAATACTCCAAAGCCACAATTTTCAGCAAGTTTGTACACTGCTGTGATATAAGCTTCCACAGTCTCTCCGTCAAGCTGACGTCTGTTGTTGAACTGTGCTCTCTCGAAAATAATGTTGTGCTTTCCGATGTAGTGCTGCTCAAATGCTGCTTTGACAGCCTCGTATTTCTTTTTATCTACATCAGTCAATGGTAAAACTGCTAGCACATCATCCGCTGCATCTCCCATTGCATACAGGAGTGAATTCACCTGATATTCTTCCTGCTTTGTATCGAGAGCTGTTGCGATGCGAAACCTCTCAAGCCTGCGGATCCACCGCGGCCATTCTGCTGGGCTTGAAAAGTCGAACGGGTCTGGGGGTGTTATTTGCACAGCGGTCGCCATCTGCGTTGATTCCTCGTCCTTTCGCGTTCAAAAACCACTTGTGTTAACCACTGATTTTAAGACATTTAACCAAAAACAACCTACTGACTTCCAGATGGGAGGGCGTAGTAGTGTGTAAAAATGCAAATTCATATCTTGGTTTCAGAACTTATTCCTGCAGCACTCTTTTAGCTGCTTGCTTTATATCCTGTATTTAAAGATCTGAAAATGCCACTGTCATGTATATGTTTTCCCTTAGTGCTGTAGTGTTAAGTTGTTTTTATACACCAAAACTCTTTAAAGAAAAATTTAAATTTCAGCATTGTAATCATATCCATGGATCATTAGACTTCATTATGTTTGGCTGGCTTCCACTTCTGGCTACTGGCTCTTTTGTCTTCAGTTACACTACGTAGTCACCAGAGGCGCGCATTTATCATACTGTATGATGTGTGAGTATGTGTTCATGTACCATTGTAGCTAGCACTCGCCCTTGGTTTGAATGAGCAACCAACATGACAAAGCCATCTTTATATATCGAATAACAAAAGACGTTTTCCCTGAAAGTCTTCTGAATAAAAATGGCTAATGTTTTGATATGTAATTGTCAAAGTTTAATCTCCCCTGAACACCTGTCTAATTTTATCATCTCCATTAGTAGCATCATGTGGCCAAACACTATCCAGATGTATTTACACGTTCAGACCCACAGGATATCAGACAATATGAAGAAAACCTTTCGACCGTGATTATTGGTGGATTAGTGATGAGGCTTATTTCAGGCTGATCCTGTTATTTGCTAATAAAGTGTCAAGCTCTCTCATTACAATTCTGAATGGGTCACCATGTGTGCACACATGCGTAACTGCCTATTCTCACAGGTTTGAGTACAAAGACACAAACCCACAGCCATTGACTTTCAGAGCTTAACGTTGTTTCTACATAGGAAATGCTGTCAGGTGAACACATTTCCCCCCTCACACTACCTTAAAGGCAGAATACCAGAGAATGTATGAGTACTTAAACCAGGATGTGACCATCACCAGCTGTATCTTTGAATCACACGCCTAGTTCAGTTTTTTCATACAGAAATGAAAAGAGAGGCACTTGAAAGAATATGGACTGTTACACATACAGTGTATTAACCAAACACAACATAACTCTGTTATGTCTGAGAATACCTGCTTCTTATTTTCCAAACTTCACTTTGATCCTTTTCTTGTGACAGGATAATTGGTGAGTGTTTGAAACATTTTGTTTGAACTTGTCCAGTTTGCTCGAGCGTGGCCTCCAAGCAAAATCAATTTATGCTGAAAGCTTCACAAAGGGTTTAAAGCATGATTTAAAAACTGATTTATAATTATATGGACCAATGACTTCCTGGGCTCACACTGCTAAGCTGCTTGGGCTACCCCACTGACAGGAAAAATTATATTGCATAATGGCTAATTTGTTGTCTATGTAACTTGCCATATCTCATTTTCAGTAATACGCGTCCATGGGTTCATATTAGTGTTTGATCTTTTTTTGTGCTTAGTGCAGAGTGCTGGTGCTTTTTTCATTTTTACACATCTTAAGAAAGGCATACTGTAAAGTGAGACTATATGAAACTATTGTTCAAGAGTTATTTAGTCATTTGTGAGTCAACATGAATGAAATGGGACCACAGAGCTGCCAACTTTTCAAAAAACCTTGGAATGAGATTCTGTAAGGGATGGCCAAAATTTTGTACCCCGCACACAGACACGTATGCGTTTTACCCATGTCATGCCCTGCATTCTAGTGGTTTGCGGAGCCAAAAGCCATTGATTGGGGCAGCCTACAGGTGATAGACAATATTAGTTACAGTCTGTGAAGCAAAGACAGCTGAAGAAAATTTTGGCTTAAGGAGATGTGATTTCCTGCATTGTGCTAAAAATGTGTACAGTCGTCCCTCGCTATAACACGGTTCACTTTTCGCAGACTCGCTGTTTCGCAGATTTTTTTTGTGTAGTTTTGCATGCTTTTTTTTACAGCGTGCTGAACGCGCATTGTGTTCTGCGTCCTAAATTGGCTAAGGGAGAACCGCACATGTGTTCTGCGTCCTGAATAACTAAGGGAGTACTGTACAAAATGCCTGTAAAAAGGTGTATAAAAGTGTGTGGTTAGGGGTTTTACGGCCTTAAAACATGTATAATAATTGTAAAACTTACTTCGCGGATTTCGTTTATTGCGGGTTATTTTTAGAACGAGTTATATATAAACGAGGGACCACTGTAATACTTTATTCTGATTATATGTTCTTCTGATCATAACTTGTAGGGCCTTCTAAACTTGAGCTAAATATTCATAAACCAGAAAACCACTGTTGTGCCCGTGAGTGTACTGTATGTACCTCAATATCGCCTTATTAAATTATAGACTTTTGTTTAAGATTTGACCAAGGTATTCATTGACAATCAGTGGTATTCAACCAATACTTCACTCAAACTTAATCCATTTAATTAATAAATGTATTCGTAAGAGCACTCAGATTTATGTTTAACAAAAAAATGACACAACATTAGTTAGGGAGAAATTGAAAGCCCACAGAAAAACAAATACTGAGCTTACACATCATGCAAAACATCATAAATAAATGGATCAGAAGAACATAAAAATAACATTGACAGGCTAGGATTTGTGGGCAATATTGTACTTTCCTGTGGCCTTCTTGGAGGCCTTGATGACCTCAGTGGGGGGCTCCCATCTGAAACAGGGTTCCAGGTTGGCCATCTTTGTAACTATTATCGAGGACAGGGTGCCATCTAATGTCAGGCTATATCTGGTTTTGGTGCTCGTAGACTACTTAATAGATGATAGGACATTCATGTAACAGTAACATACCTTGTTCTTTTCTTCTCAGAATGGAGAATATTTTTATTTTCTTCAGCGATTGATGTTCTACGGAAGCGCATTGCATTCACTGGATAAAAAAAAATTAGACACCTCTTAATTACGAGATAAGGAAAGGTGCCTCATTGGCCACTGCACTTCGGTAAAGTTAGAAAGATATTGGCACACCGGGAACAATAACTCTTAATTGAAACGTTGTTAAAACACAAAACACGCATATTGTCAACCTTAGCCGCTCACACGCTTTACAATACAAACCGATGTAGTCGGGCACTAGATTTTAAAGTGTAGATAGCGTTACCGCAGTACTGTATCATATTGACGTTATTGATTAATATTCCTAATAAAAATTCCCAGAAATTATGAAAAGTCCTAGTAAACACTAATGTTGTTAGTGTGGCTCCGAGGATGGCTCGTTTTGATGAACATTAGGTTGTAGCTCGTTGTCTGTCTTACTATGGTTGAAAATGTGCGTGTTTTGTGTTTTAACAACATTTCACTTAAGAGAAGAGTTATTGATCCCGGAAGTGCCAATATCTTTATAACTTTACTGAAGTGCAGTGGCCAATGAGGCACCTTTTCTGATCTCGTAATTACGAGATCCTGATCTCAAGATAAGGTGTCTAATTTTTTTTATCCAGTGAATGCAATGTGCTTCTGTAATGTTCCACTGCGCGGTTGCTTTATCCTCCTCCGACTAGCGTCTACTCGGGACAGGAAACGCAGGAAACAGTAATCCGCTGAACTCAGGGTGGGTTACACTGGCCACTTGCGCTTATCAGAGCCACCTACCCTCGCAGAGTTTTAAAAAAGAACGAACGCGTCTCTGCCCAGATTGGATTTTTTTGGGAGGCGTAAGAAATGGATGTGTGGCGTGAGAGCGTGTGAAGGCAGGCAATATGAGGGGCCGTCAGGGACATTATTCAGAAATACCTCTCACACACACTACTGAAATATTACGCTCTTACACACACTAGTGAAACGCTCTCACACACACTAGTGAAACGCTCTCACACACACTACTGAAATATTACGCTCTTACACACACTAGTGAAACGCTCTTACACACACTAGTGAAACGCTCTCACACACACTACTGAAATATTACGCTCTTACACACACTAGTGAAATGCTCTCACACACACTACTGAAATGCTCTCACACACACTACTGAGATTTCAGTGAAACCGGAAGGCATTTCAGTGTAACCGGAAGGCATTTCAGTGTAACCGGAAGGCATTTCACTTAAACCGGAAGGCGGGTTGTAAGAGGGAGCGCAGCATCGTTGGGTTGCAGATGTCGCACCAGGAGGAGCTTTCCAGTGGACTTACAGAAGCTGCCGCGCTTCCGGTTTCACTGAAATGCCTTCCGGTTTCACTGAAATCTCAGTAGTGTGTGTGAGAGCGTTTCAGTAGTGTGTGTGAGAGCATTTCAGTAGTGTGTGTGTGAGAGCATTTCAGTAGTGTGTGTGAGAGCATTTCACTAGTGTGTGTGAGAGCATTTCAGTAGTGTGTGTGAGAGCATTTCACTAGTGTGTGTAAGAGCGTAATATTTCACTAGTGTGTGTGAGAGCGTTTCACTAGTGTGTGTAAGAGCGTTTCACTAGTGTGTGTAAGAGCGTAATATTTCAGTAGTGTGTGTGAGAGGTATTTCTGAATAATGTCCCTGACGGCCCCTCATAAGGCAAAAACGTGTGTCACATGGCGAAAACGTGTGAGTTGGCAGCTCTGGGACCATGGTTTAAAGCCACTTTAAACTACTGACTGTCATTGTATAGTCCTGACATCGGCAGTCAGGCATGTTGGCTGGCAAATGTATGTCAAGGTGGCTTAACATACATCTGCTACTTTGTTTGATTAGACCTGTTGCATAGACTTTATTTTGAACTGAGCCTACCTGACAGTCCCTAAGCTCTTGTACATTAAGTGAAAATAAACCATTGATATGCACCAGATCAGCCACTGAGTCTGCATTTGAGCATTCCTTGTGTTCCTGGTTACCCTGCCTGAATCGTGACACTTGCCTAGAATTTCCATATTAGTAGTGCACATTGTGAGGTGCCACTCTTGTACTTATTGTAACTACAGTGCATTGTACTCACATCCCCGATCCAGTGCACTTCAGAATGTAAGTCAGTCAGTGAACACATCAGTGTTCATGCAGGCTGAAAGCACAGTTTAGTGCTGATTTTGACTATCCTTAGTTCAGAGTGCATTCAGTGTGTTTCTAGTCCAAGCTGTGACATTCAGTTTTGTATCAAACTATTGTATACACTGCTAATGAGGTTAGTATTTCAGCAGCCTTATTGAAAACAGAGTTATGGAAATATGTTGAAGTTTTATGCCTTTTGCTGACTTTTAATCATGAATCACGTCGGAGCTGAAAACACAGTGCTCAGTCACTAGTGAGTGGAGCTGCACTGTGAAAATGTGTAATTTGTGTCAGTGATGACGATTCAGTGAAGTCAGTTCACTCTGAAGACTCATTGATAAAGATTTGTTACTAAAGTAAATAGTTCATTTAACTACATAGCTATAAGTTACTTTACAGATGAATATTTTACATATAAAACCAATGGTCAGATTATAAAATGTGATTCATTATTGTAGATTAAACTGCTCGACATTATGTAGGTAGTGGAAGTTAGCAATGCCTCAACCAGCTACATTAAAACATCAGAATTTATCTTATGCATTTATACATGAGTAAAGATACGTTTCATACTTTATGTACTCTTTGCTGATACATGTAGTAAACTTTGAATGTAGGACTTTAACTTGTGACAGACTAGGATTGCAGTATACAAGTACTGTATTAATACTTTTATTTAAGGAAAAGATCTAAATCGTCTTTCACCAATGCTTTTACATACATTACAGATTTCAGTGTTTGCTGTTAAACATTCATTATCATTCTAATTGAATCAGACAAAAACACCTCTTACCCACAAAAGCTGCATGTTTTGAGCACGCTGAGCAGGAATTTAACATCTACTTTTATATAATAGACTTTTGCACCACCATTTATTTAACTAACTAACTAACTACTTGTTTGTCAATAATATATTATGCTTGTTAGATTATTGTGTTTAATGTACACAGTGCCAGGACCACTTACATCAAAGTTATTAACAGTATACAGACAAACAGTATAATTATGATTGGCTGTATGGTTGTGTTCTGGAAGCTGTCTGCCTGTCCATGCAGCATGCATGGGGCTCAAATCAAGAAGAGAAGCAACAGACTTCCTGGGTTACCCGAAAGAACCTGTTGCAACAGCTCTAACATTATTTGGTAGTCATCTTAGTTCAGATAAGTCAGCAGTTTAAGGAAGCGTAAATAGCTTTAACACATAATGCAATGAATAGTTTTGACAGAATATGAAAATAATGAATGGTAGATCTGAGGATTGCAACAAGGGGCTGTGATGTAACCATGGCTGCAGCCTGATGGTCTCATAGAACATTTAAACAAACCTTTGATCATTACTCTTTTCAGATTTTTCTGTCTCTTTATCTGTGTCTCCTGAAAGCATTTGTACAAAGCATTCATGATCCATATTCCCTCCTTAACCAAGGGGTTAAAAAGGGCTGCTAGATACATCTGAAGGAACTGAAGGACTTATCTTTTTGCCAGATATTTTCACATTTAACACAAACTTGTAATGAGGTCACCAGTCATCTACATCGATTTAATCTCAAGTTTAGGAGGTCTGAAGGACATTTAACATTGCTATGAGATGTTGAGACTTTGCAGTAGTTTACTGAATTCTGTCTGTCTGTCTGTCTGTCTTTCAGATACAGGTCTACTACATTCAGATGCAGTAACTTTGTATAACCAAGCTGAGAGCCTGCAGCCCAACCTTCATCTCCTCGGCCACCTCTTCCTCTCCCGGCCCATGAGTCATGCCTTTAACTGCATCCTCCTCTTCCAGTTGTAAGTTACCACTGTGATGACGGAGCCCATAATTTTACAGTCATTTTTATTTTACCAATCATACAGTAAATATCACTGAGTGTAGGAGAGACAATAGGTGGGTGGATCACTTTAGTCCATTTGTGCTGTATGTTAAGTTCAGCCTTTAACATTATGCTGTTTTCACAAAGCAGCTCCCATTTCAGATGTACAGTTTTGCCTTTCTAAACACAATTGATTGCAATTTTCTCCCAACAATATGTTTAAACCTTTCAGGTTCAGTATACCTCCACTTCACCACCAAATATTTCAATGGATTTTTTTATTGACTTTTAGTTCTTAAAGACCTCAGATAACAAGAACATAAGAAAACACAAAGGAAAACACAATGGATAAATCTATTCAGATGATGATAATATGAAAATGTAAACATTTAGTGAAAAAGTATGGGTAATAGAAAGCCTGGGCCTGAAATATAGAAGCCTGGCATTTTAAATGTTTTTTCTTACTGTCATTATAACTTCAAACCATATATATATAGATATAGATATACGATATATATATATATATTATATATATATATATATATATTATATTAGGGCTGTCATCGATTAAAAAATTAACTAATTAATCGCAAATTCTAATTATCTACAATAAATGTATCAATAAATAATGCATTTTCTGAGACTGAAGCTTATAAGGAATATTTATTTATGTAATGATCAAATTAATGTAGAATAAACTCAGATAAAGTATATGAAATTCATTCATGTTATGGCTTAAGGTGCACATATGCACAGTGCAAACAGAAAAAAGCCAGAAGAGAGAAATATACTGAGGAGTGCCACACTCCTGTAGTGTAGACTGGGTGTTTTGCTTGAGGTGATATGTTAAAGTCTGTTTACTTCTGTGAAATTTAAATTCGGCTTTGCAAACTGTGCAAATTGCCTTGTTTTTGTCCAACGAGCCGTCGGGCAACTTTTTAAAATGAAATGTTCCCCCTAAAAGTCCGTCCTTATCCATCTTTACACCACAGACTCTCCTTTAGTTAGGATAGATCATAGACATATATGCACAGACTCTCCTTTAGTTAGGATACCAAACCACCAGTTCCTCATAGTTATGAGAGTTCAAGGTTACTTTGATTGTATGTATGAAAAAATTAACTGAGAGAAAAAGAATGTCCTGCATAAAATTAAATGTTATGTTAAAAGCACATTTGCAAACATTGGCCTAAAATAATGAAAATCAAAAATATAGCTAATGCTTTAAAACAGCTCTATACCTCTAAAACCAAAAAGTGCACACAATCACTTCAATATTTTGATGTCAGTGAAATATCAAATGATTATGTGTAATGTCAAAGTAATTGTGTTGCTTGCTTCCAGCTGCAGCAGGCAGCTGTTTTCAGAGAAATTCCACTGTACACTGCTGGCCTAGCAGCTGTAGATAGTCTGAGTTAATGATGGGCAGCTGAAGAGCCAGATATTTCCATTAGGAGTTGGTTGAGACCAAAACAGAGCAAAAAGAGAGCAAATATTGGAGTTAATATTCATCAGGTGGATAGAAACATGAACACAAATGGATGCTAAATGTTGCTGTTTCCTAACACATTCATATCAAATGTCAGCTTTATATGTAATACAATTTTGCGTTTACAGTCCCCAATTGTTTCTAAAGTTTTTCTGATGTTTTAATTAGCTTTATTATGTCATAGTGAAAATTCATTTGCAGTGTTAGCATAACATTTCCACCCACATTAAACACAGTACAGTGTTACATGGCAGTGTGTACTGCTCAGTGTGTGCTCGTTCTTAGGAGACAGAGCATTCATTAGTTTAAAAAAATGACAGCAATTGAATGGATGGATTCTAGTCCTAGTTATGAGTTGCTGTCTAATATTTAGGACATATTGTCATATTAGGATGTTTTCTCATAATTGTGTCAAAAGTGGTAATTATATGAAGTCATCAATGCAGACATGTATTTATTTCTTAAAGACTGTGGAAGAAAATGTGTATTTTTCTGTGTGCAGAGCGATACAGTCTTCAGCAGAAATATTGATTCCTAGCCTCTATTATATTGTTTCAGTTTTAAGCCAAATCATCACATGCAGGCTCACTGTCTGTTTTCCTGGAATACAGTGCAGTATCCTAGCATGTTTGATATAATGTTGGAGAGAAACCGGCCGAGTCATTTGAGTTTTTAGTGTTCTGGACCAGCAACACTACTCTCAGCTGAGCCAGGACAGCAGACTTGTGTTAAAACCGTCCTTGAGGTTCAGACTTAATATCATTGGCTTGTGCTGCACAGTCTTGAGATATTGAGGGTTACAAGTCTCTGCCAAATACCGATAAAATATGATCTTTGCTGCGGCACCTGCACCGACTTTTTAAGATGTCCAGCTTGTTTTCAGTTGCTGTTTTCTGTCCTGAATTTAAATTTGACAGCTAGAAAATGAAACTTTTCATCAAACTTCTGAATCAAGACACCACTGTGGCCACAGAATCACTGCTCACACTAAAAGTTTACATTGTTTTTAATTACAAACAAGCTGCAGTTTAAAGAATCTCACACCATATTTCCTTCCATAGAAGCAAACTGATGTTTGATTTCCCTAATGGAGAACTGCAGTCTGTTTCAGTTTCTCCAATGGCTCCAAACTAATGATCCATCTATGTCACTCAGTAAAAGTAATGGTCTGGAAAAGTCATTGTATAGACTGATACTTCATTTTTACTTGAGAAACACACTGAAGCATCACTCAAAAACATGGCTTCAATCAGGGTTAGAACCAACTGTGGCTACTGGGGACATTCACTTGTCCACCTTGTTATGTGCAGCATAGTCATTTGTTGGGGTATTTTTTTTTTCATAACAGTAGCATAAATGACAGGGTTGTGTGTCGATGTGTGTGTCCTTACAGGCACAGAGAAGGGAGACAGGGCTTTTAGCATCGCTGGTCGAAGGTCTTGTTATCAGTGTGCGAGCAGCTCTGTAACACCTGGCCAATCGATAGTTCCCTCATTGTGTTCAAGGAGGCTTAGTGGTCGATCAATGCAGAGGCTCGACTGCGCACACACACATGCGCACACACACAGCACACAAAACATGACCTGCATCTTTTACCCTTGGCGCCCCTGAGTCTTTATGTACTGCCCTACAGAGTAAAGCCTTTCTACTATACACATGACATACTGAGTGAACGCAGCACACACAAACATGTAAATATGTATGCGCACACACATTTCATTTCAATGACTGCACATAATTCACAGTAAAAGAAGATGCATTTCAAAAAGACTGTGCTACTTAAATTAATACATAATAGAAGTGTGTATATTTTTAGTTTTACATGCATTAATGAAATACAGAATATCTCTGTACTTTATGCTGCCTCACTGAGCCAGCTACACACACGCGCACAAAGTGACTTACTTAAAGTGGATGACATAGCAGAAATACACTGATAGAGGAATAAGGGCTAAATTCGAATAAATGTCTTCCTTCTTGAACTTTTGCCAAAGCTTCCTTAAATTTCCGTACAGTCTGTTTATTAAGGGGAGATTAGTTCTCAGCAGAATCCTCTTTGCTGCTTAGCGCTGCCGCAGTTTCTTTAATCTGCCACCCATCTCTATGTCTTGTTAGGATCATTCCAAAGGCGCTGTGTAGAATTAGAGTCTTGTACACGCATGCAGGTGACATTTCAATGCACTTAAGTACTGGTATAGCTGAGATGTGACCCATGATCAGATTATCAATTCAAGTTCATAGACAAACCAGTCTGCAGTGTACTTAATACATGTTTTATTTTGAAAGTCTTACTTATGTTACTTTACTTTGTTTTTCTGTGTCACCTGTTTAATCAGTTCATTTGTATTCAGCCTCTTTCACTTGTCAAATTGTCTGCATTTGTTCCTCAGTTCTGTCAATGGTACACTTCTAGTCTTCTGACCAGTCACAGCTCTTTCACACTGCGTCTCATTCACCCTTTCACACACATTCACACACTGATGACACAGCCTTTGGGAGCAATTTCAGGTTGAGTTGCAGACATGACTGAAGGAGCTGGGGGTAGACCCACTGATCATCTCATTAGTGGATACCTGCTCTACCTCCTGAGCCACAGCCACCTGCTGTGTTGTTCTGTATTAGTGCTTCTCTCCCAGCTCCTGCTCCTAGTTTATCTCGTTATCTTGTAGTAGTGTATTTTTTTCTTGGATGGTTTGATTTTACCAGGACTCCCCTGCTGCCTTTTCTTATTTTGTGTTAACCTACCTGTCCTGTAAGTCTATTATGTCTAGTCTCTTTCTTCATTCTGCATACCTCTCTGCATTTGGGTTCACGTTTTCAACTAAACCATGACAATTCACTTAACCAATTAACCAAAGCATTGCAGAGTAGCACTGGGCATGTTCAAACATTGTGTTACTGTACAGCGGCAGTAATAGCAGTTACTGTCTGTTCCTTGGATCCAGTGAAGCACTTGAAAACTATGTGAGATACAGTCAGTAATAATGGAAACAAACATACACACACATAGCAACACACAGCTGTGACAGGACATTAGTTTAATCACATCCTTTGAAATGAAGTGTACAATATACAGAGTGTATCAGTGTGTGTTAACTCTTATACTGCTAATCTCTTTTTAGATTAAGTATGAGGCTTCACACTAGGGGTTGCATGACTTCAGATTTTTTTAAGTTGACACTAATATGATGAAAGTCAATTTGACGTCGACTAGTCGCTGGTGCTGTCATTGATATTTTTGTCAGTAATTAAAAAAAATCACAGGAGGAGGGAATGCTTTGCAATAATCTGTATTCACTGACAATAGACAGCTGTTACACAGAATTTGTGCAGAACAGCAAGCATCAAGTATCAACAACAAGCAGCAACTCAGCTGTTAAATTTTATGTAACATACCTACACGTTATGTTTGGCTACATCTCCCATATAGGCGAAGTGGAAAACAAAATACTGTACTCTTAAAACAATTTGGGAGGAAAACAACACACAGACAAGAGTCTGCAAGCCTAGTCATCATCACAGTCCTGCTCAGTCACAGTTTTCGTTTTTCGATCCTGGTTTGCGTGCAAGAACACAAGCGCATCTACGTGCGCTGGGTGACGGCTCGCCTGCTGTCGCGTAATGTTATTTCCAGTGAGTGAAAAAATCCTCTCGCTTGGTGTGCTTGTCGCTTGGACAGCCAGGTAACTTTGCACACGGGGAAATCTATCCTCGTTCTGGGCCCACTAATGCAGCGGGTTTTGCATGGTGGTAATGTGCGGTGTTTGTTTGCGGTGATTAGCGACTAGTCCACGTCAAGCTCTAAACGTCATTGTGGAGTCATGAAATTGCTGCTTCACACAGGTTCTGTTTGCATGCTGTTAAAGCCACTGGAAGCCCAAATCCACAACAGGCTTCTAACTATGAAATTCAGGGTCTGTACATGTGACTTTTTGTAAAGTTTTTTACAAAGTTTTGCAAAGACATGTTTTAACATTTCTTAAGCTGCATTCAGACAGGATAGGGTGCTGCAGTGAATCACTGCAGGGTTGTGGGTCTGTTTGTGCTGAACGTAACCGCTGTGAAACAATCAGGAAAGATTGGCATTGACTAACAGGCTTTATCAAGGCTGGCTCGCTCACTCTTATTCACTGTCTATGTCACTCGACCAAAGCTCTCTCTCTGCCTCTCTCTCAACTCATGAGGGAACTGTCAATAAACATGTGATCTGCCACACCTATACAGGCTTGAGCTGTCTTTGAATTTGATTTTCTAAAAGTTCTGAACGTTTTGTTTACACTCATTTCACTGTTTTCACTTGTTTTCACAGATTTTTGCGATAGGATAGTTGGAGAGAACTCAGAGTTTCTATCCAAATTAGCAGAAAATATGCCCTTAATCCCTGATGATCTCCGTACATTTAAATATCTGTGAAAATTTCTGGTGTTTGAATCATCTTACAGCTTCTTTGACACCACATGCCCTCTGTTCTTTGCTTTGCAGCTTTGGTAAGTTATTCTGGTTTCAAAAACACGGCTCAGACTGCTGTAGATGATACTTGTGAAATTAGTATTCCCTTTTTAAGATTTGAAAGAGTGGCTGTAAAAGAACACTGCTACTGCTGTCTGAAAAAACTCTTAATGGATTTGAACTCCCAACAACCAACTGTTGAAGGATTACAGAGGCTTAAAGTTAGATGGAACTGAACAGATGTTGAGCTTCAAAAACCACTTTCACTTGAAACCTTCAGACTCATTCATGAAGCCACAACATTTTCTGCGTTTATGTGAAATGTACAACCAAAACATTTTCTTGAAGGAGCTCTTAAAGGCAACTTTTGTGGGTAAAATAGAGAAGTTGTGGACAATCAAGGCAATGCACTACAAACATGAAATGTGTCACAGTGAAATCTCTTTGCTTGATTAGCCTAAGGTGTTAGCTCAATAACTACAATGACCACTGTACGTTTTCATGACTTTACTCGAACTGCTGAACAACAATAACAATGACTGACTCCGCCCTTCCTCACTCAGAACATACAAGTTATTTGCCCATGCACAGTGGGAAATAGAGCACATAACATAAGGCACTATATGAGGTAACATTCTGATGTTTAGTGTGATCTATGACATAAATGATGACCAATCACTGCCTAACAACCTCTCTTCCTCTCCTCTTTCTCCCCTTCTTTTCCTTGTGTCTGTCTCTTGTCATATTCTGTCTTTCTCCAGTGTTTCTATTGGAATTAGTTATGTCTTAGCTGGCAGTGAGGCCTACGCTGCTCTTCTTAATGTGAGGTAAGTTTTACGCACATACACACACTCCTCTATCAAGACTTAACCAATGTGAGATATATTAGATACTGATACTGTTAGATACTGTATATTCTCACTGTCTTTAGTAACTTCCTGTTGCATTGGAGTTCTGCAGCATTTTAGTCCAGTATCAAATATGCTCATTGAATCTGAATCTTTTATGATTTTATGATTATATGCATTTGGGTTCAGCTCTCAATAAGCTTAAATTATTGATATGATATGAATTAAAGTGTGACTGGATCATTTCACTAGAGATGACTCACCACTCTATCATGGTCCTTTCATACACAAGCTGACAACGGCTGCACTCTAGAACTTATTATTTCCAATGCCTTGTGCCATGCCACAATGGTGTGTTGAGCAAAATGCAATGCACAGCATATCACTGAACTTTAGCCGCAGAGAGCGTTGAAGCCAGCGCCAGACACAGCACAAATCACATTTTGTCTGAAAGGGCCATTAGTATTGTTGAATACAACAACACAACAACACACTGTCCACTTGTAGTGATGTCGAGGATTGATGTCACAGATGATATTTGACACATTATCCAGACTAGCTAAGTGTTTTATCTTGTCTTGTGTCCTTGTCCACAATTAACGATGACACTGATGTTAATTAGTTACGATCTCCCATCAACAAAGCCTTCTTACCTGACTAACAAGATACATGGGCGTGGATTGTCATGCTTTTATCAACCTGTAACCAAAAACAGAGCTGTGGATTCTCAGAGGTTTCTCTGCATATTAATTGGATGATAATTAAACTTAATATTGGAGTTCCCCATCAATAGTTAATCATTTGATAGATATAGGATTTAAAACTGTTTTAGTTTGTACTATGGGTGAATACAGGCTGGATATTATGAAAACATTGGTTAGGGACTGATATTAGTGTAATTTATAAAATCCACAGAAGTACACAGGCAGTGTGGTGAGGTTGGTTTCACACCAGGATAGTCCGGGGGTCTCGGTTCGATTGGGTTGGGAATGCCAAAAAATTTCATACCTTTGCTTGGTTTGGTTCACTTTCACACTGCATTTGAAAACGGACCAAACTGCCTGGACAACGTCATGCAGTTACAACAGCTGCTCGTTTGGGGGTGGTATTGCCCAAAACAAGCACTGACCAGGAAGAAAAAAAGCATGAGGAAGAAGAAAATGGCTTTCTGATCTTTGGTTCACTGGATAGTTTGTTTGCTTCCCCACTGTAAGCAAACTGCACCAGGGTTCACTTAAAAGCGGACCGAAACCCACGTTTTCAGGCAGACCAGAGTTCACTTGTTTGGTCCTCAACAGAGTTTGGATGAGCTTTCACACCTGCCCAAATGAAGCGGACTATCCGAGGAAACAAACTCTGGAACGTTTAAAGTGGACCAAACAGCGCTGGTGTGAAAGCACCCCTAGATTAGCTCATGTGTAACATATAAATCACCAAAATCCTGTTCAGCTCTTATAAAATGTATTTGATTATTCAAACAGTTAAAATGTAAGGAAACTGTTAGAACATATAATTATTCAAACTGGAAACAAATAACGGGCAAAGAAAATCAAACATTGCCGCCGTTTTTTCAGGTTGTCATATCAGTTTAATTTCTCAAAAAGAAGAAACGTTGAGAGTGAGTTGTCAGTTCAAAGACGTGTTGCTTAAGGCTACATGAGCTCACAATAAAATCTTTCCTAAAATTGATTTTGTTTGTTTTTGTTGTTTTTTTCAACTGATGCAACCCTGAATGATGATAGCTGCCCACTAGAGTGGGAGAATTTCATGAACTTACAGCATTCCTTTTAATTAAAACACACACACAAACACACACACACACACACAGCAGAGATGGTTCCTAACAGAAATATGGTGAGGATTTATTTGTTCTGTGTTACATAACTAACCCTAGTCTGATATTTGAATCTGCACTAAGGAATACTAAATGAATAATTAGCTGGAAGCCTTCTCATCTGTCACTCACTTCATTTTACATTGCAGCCACTACTTCCAAGACCATAAACTGACCTAATTATCTGACATGAGTCAGTATTTCTAAATGACTCAAATGTTTGTGTTTTTCAGATTAGCTCTAGCTGTCTGGTCCTTCTTACATTCTGTGTACAGATAACTATATAAACTCTGTATTAATGTTTTGTACTTTTGTACAAAAATCCATTTACCTTCAGTATGCGGGTGGAAGCAGAAATCTCTGATCAGAAATTACAAATACAGCTGATAAAACTATAATAGTATAGTGTGTATAGTATGTAAATTATGAGCATTCAAAATGTGACTGAATTGTATTTTTAAACACAATTTCAAAATTTATTTTAATTTAATTGTTAGTCCTGCTCTGTTTGGTTGGGTTTTTTAACATGCTTGACACAAATGAATAATAATAAGTTATTTGCTTTTATCAATATTTGTAATCCTAACTAATGTCATGTTCTACACATGCCTGTTAACCGTTGAGGTGTGATGGCGTCAATATTTGTGTGCACACAGTTATTATAGAAAAACTTTATAAACAATGAGGAGCTTAAATATTACTTAAATGGTAAATGGACTGTGCCTATATAACACCTTTCTAGGCTTCTGGACTACTCAAAGCTCTTTTAAACTACATATCTCACTTATCCATTCACTGATGGCATTGGCTGCCATGCAAGGTGCCAACTGCTCAACAGTTTTAGGAGGTCACCATTCATGCACATTCACACGCCGATGGGGAGCAATTTACGGTTCAGTATCTTACCCTTTGACATGCAGACTGGAGGAGCCGGGATCGAACCACTGATCATGTGATTAGTGGACGACCTCTACCTCCTGAACCTCAGACATTAACCATAGTAGCCTTGTTTGTTTTTTTACAGAGCCTTTACCTCAGCCTTCTCAAATGGCTTACTTTGTTTTAAAGATACTGGAGCCAATTTTAGAGTTTCAACAAGTGAACATGTTGAGTTTGCTTGACTTGACTTTTTGTGTGCTACATGTTAACATATTGAAATTAATTTAAATTTAAAGTAGTCTAATACATTAAGATAATGTAGATTTACCCAGTCAAAAAGTAATTTATCATCTTTACATAAACAATGTCGTAACATGCTGATCAAATTAAAGTATACTGTATTACATTTGTTGAGTGTAGCAGTGATGGCCATTATAATACAGATGTATTTATTGTCCAGATTGAAGATGTGTTTCTTCCAGTATAAGCTTTTCATTTCTTTCATACACTACAGGCATCAGATGTATGTCATTGACTAAAACATATAACTATTTCATCTGAAATGTTGTCAGACTCAGACAAAAATAAAATGTTCATACAAACTGACCAGCCAGAACCTCTTCTTCTTCTTGGACTTTTTGTACTTTATTCATCCTGGATTCGATTTCATCTAGCCTGACTCCCATTTCCCATTTACTGAGTCCTATTTTTTCTCCTTCTCTATCGTCTTCCATGCAGCCATGATCTTAGTGTTGTCATCCATGTTGAGATTGAGGTTTATCTCTTAGAATCAACTTGTCAATAGTGATGATCCATTCAATGCGATCCTCACTCAGCCAGCTTCAACAGAGAGCTGCAAATGCTACACTCAGGTCGAGAAGTACAACCAGTTTTTCAACAACTCAAAATGTGCTGTGATGAATAATGGATTAGTTTGTCTGCATGAGACAAATGGTAGCATTTATTTTATTTCATTCTGTCTTTCAGAAGAAATAATCTCTGGTGGTTAGCTTGGCTTTTGGCAACTTTATTTGGAAATATTTCTAATTTTTGAACAAGAGTATAAAGTATAAAATAAAAAGAATTTAAAAAAAAGCTAAAGTGCTTCTGTGTTCAAACTAAATAGTGTGTTATACTGGTGTCGTTGACTAACTCCTACAGCACTCTCAAGTCATTGAAGCAGCAATTAATGCAGCAACTGTCTCTTCAAGCGATTGTTGTCTCCACCCTGCACCTCACGCCTCCTCTTTCCTTCTCCCAAGCCTATAATTACCTTTATCAGTTAACAGGACTAATTTATTTTGTCATGCCCCAGTAAATACTTAACCCAAATAATAATATTCAAACTCTACGGGTCGGTTGGACTGCTTCATTGGCACGCTTGGGTGCTTCATTATCGGCCTGCTCAGTGCCAGGGGAGATGCTGCGATGCGTTGTGGGAGTGGAAAGGCAGGGTTACTGGAGTGAAAAAACCTTGGGCAGCCTGCTTTGGATAAACCACCTTATTCCTCCTCCCCAGGGGCGGAAATCAATAGGTTACTGCAGGTCTCTGCACAAAAACTCTCAGTCCCACTTCTGCAGGATAGTGGGTGTCTTGGAAATAAACCCCACAGAGATCTGAACAATTCAAAGCATTACTAAGATTCAGTTTCAACTCAGGGACCAGATTATTGTCTATTAATATTTCTTCAAAAAGGTTTTTGGTTCAGCAAGTGGTCATTTTCTATCTAGCTCAAAAATACCAGACCTAAATGATCCTAAACCATAAAGTATCAGTCAGATCTCATGTTTAATTAAGATCACTCACTTGTGAACTTCAACCATATCATTTTACTCCTCACGGTGAATGCAGTTGGTACTGTTGACCATAACTTGGAATGTTTTTTTATTTCGCAATTTATATACCAATACCCACTTGTAACAATTATTTCTCTAATCTTGTGTACGTCAGTTTACTAACAGATCAGGGAGTTGATCCTTGTAGAATTCATCTGTTTGGCCAGAACAGTACAGCACCTGGATCAGTGTACTGACCCTGTGACTGAATCGCTGTTGAATGGTTGCCCTATATGCAAAGAAGGCCCTGTTTACACCTGGCATCAGTTTGGGTGATCTGATCACAAGTGGACAGCTCGTTCACACTTCACACCTTTCATTAGAGTGACCACTTATAATCAGATCACAATTCCCAGCTCTGTATGCAGACACATCAATTTAGTTTGAGACCAAATGTGTTGTTGTTTTGAACTCGCAGCCCAAATGGACATCAGACAACGTGCATAACGTGAACTCCATCCACAAGAATCAATTTGCCTGTTATAGTGGCTTCTGTCATGGAGAGTCTAATGGGCTTGTGCATTTACTGTGTGATATATGGTAATACAGTGAAAGATCGGTGGTTACATGACCTTAGGAATTCTCACACATGTATATCTATGTGGATGTGCGGCCTAAACCAACAAAAGCTAAAAAAAACATCCGCAAACATCCGCAGGGTTCCTGCAGGTCCTTAAAAAGTCTTAAATTAAAATATGGCTAATTAAGGTCTTAAATGGTCTTAAATTTACTGTAAATTTGCTATAGGTATTAAACTTCCAGAAGGTGCATTTAATGCAGATGGGAAAGCACATAGTGTGTATTTGTTTGATTAACTTAGTACAAAGACCGTGTTGTAAATGAGAGAGTCTGCGATTAATAGCCGTTTTACGGTATGTCAGCGACAGACGTCGGGCTGCGTGTTGCCATTACACGCCGTGGTTGTCGAGGCCAAGATGGGGAAATGCAAATTTAACAGAAAATGGATGGAAGAGGGGGAATTTAAGGGGTGGCTTGCGCCGGCGGAGAACAGCAGCGAGGCAGTTTGCAAATTGTGCAAAAAGACATTTTGTTTGTGTTGCTTTAAGTGCAGAAGTGTTATTATTCTGTCCTTATTTTTAGGGCTGCCACATACGATTATTTTGATAGTCGACTAATCACCGATTATTTTTTCGATTAGACGGCTAATCGGATCATACGTGAATTGACTGTAAAACATACATACATATACTTATCGCACCAGCATGCAGCTGATCAGACCCTTCGCTTTCAGCTTGAAGTATGAGCTAACTGAAAATAAAAACAATTAAGATGATAGCTCATTAACCCTTTAATGAGAGTCCACGGCCCAGATAAACGGCGAGATCTGGGCGGGCGGGCGCTGTAAAGCTCACTGCTCCACCTTCACCCTCGAGCCTTTCCAAGCCAACCCAGAGCTGGTCGCGGCACACCGCCGGGGGCCAGCCAGTGCCAGGGAGAGGTCCCACGAGGGGATCCTGCCGCACCGTGCGGGGGATTCAACTCAACCCGAGTTAAATTCCCCCTGGCAGACTGTAAAAAAAATTTGAGTATTTCTACCAAACAAATCATTATGACCTCTTTGAGTCTTAAATTTTATTTGTTGAGGTCCTAAAAAGGTCTTAAAAAGCATTAAATTTGACTTTTAAAATGGTGCACAAACCCTGATCCGGGTAGTTGAGGCAGAGCAATCGAGTGCAGATACACAGGATGCCTCTTTGGCAATCGAGTGCAGATACACAGGACGCCTCTTTGGCAATCGAGTGCAGATACACAGGACGCCTCTTTGGCCAATCAGCAACTACGTGTGTGTGTGTGTGTGCCACGGCAGTTGCTAGTACCTGGGGCAGATACCACTGCCCTGCCAAGGCAGCTGCTGCCGTTATGGGCATTTATTTTTAGTTCTTATTTTATAAAACAGTCGTCAGAGTTGTATTATTTCCATTACATGATTTCTGCATTCATTTGCGAGGTTTTCTTAATTCATCTCTCAACCGCTGCTGCTGTGTGCCGCAGCTGCCACTGACCTGGCATAGAAACTACTGCTAAAGCAGCAGTAGTTTCTATGCCAGATCATCTGTTTTTATTATTTTTTATTTTTTCAGAATTCAGGTTCAGTTTTTCAATGCAATGATTCCAATTGAACAATACAAATTCAAATTATGTAATTCAAATTCATTTTTTTAATTCATAAATTTAATTATTCAAGTTAAGCAATTCAAATTCAAATATAAATGATTCAAATTCAGTTTCTGGTGCCACATATTTCAGCCCACACCTGTACTTGTACTGCAGCCTGTACTTACAGCTGTCCACTTATGATCAGCTCCAAGACACATATTAATACAGCTGTGACAGGGTCTAAATGTGCAGATGGAAGGTTCTGTTCTGTGGCTACAAGCACTGTTCTGTTCCTGCATCATGGCAGAGTTCTAGACAGAAATCTGTGTCATTCAGTTCAGCTGTTTATTAAATGTGAACATAAATAACATTTAAAAAAATGTGTGATTGATTTTGTTTTTTCTCCACAGGCACATCTACGTGATCCCAGCCTTCACCTGGATTCTAACTCTTGGAATCTTAGTCGCCCACACAATCATCCAGCCAATAACTTCACTGCTGACCCTCTTGAAAGGAATCCTGCTCATTGTCACGGTAACCATTAGTCTATCTTACTTTATTAGTTTATTCTTCTAACACATAATTTTCAACAATTTGGCTTTACTGAAATGGCATACAATATATATGAAAAGATATATTTTATAGAGGCAGTAAAAGAAATGGGAAAAAAAGTATCTTTGCTAATATGGTGAGAAGAAAAAGATGAAAAAAAAAGAATGGGAGCAAGAGGGTTACAGTAGAAATCAAACTTTTATTGGAGTTCAAGACTTTTGAGAAAATAATGAAACTTACAATATCATAGTTTTTCTTTTATGTTTCTTCTCCGTAAAAAAAAAGAAATCACTACAATTCTGACCTGTCTGACTCTTTGTTTGTGTATTTCTTTGTTGAATCTCTTGTCCATTACTCTGTCCGATACGTTTCAAGTTTCCATATATATGTTGCAGATGGATACCTTATTTTGACAACCAATCAAACTCTTTCTGGGCTTTGATTGAATGGCTTGAATTACTATATCTGTAACTGGGGATGGTCCTATCAACTAGTTTTTGGCCATGATCTACCAATACCGAGTCTGATCCTATGTTATATACCTCAGTGTTGATTGAATGTGCATCTGACAAATGAAATAATGTGTAGTCACCAAATTCAGGTCACAAGCTACTTGATCCAAATACTGATCCTGGTTCTTAAATTGTTGACTCATTGACAAAATAGATGCCATAGATGCGCCATGCGCCCGAGCCCATGCTTCCATTACCTTGTCAACAGCCTTTGGTCGTACGGCTTGCAGAGAGCACACAAAGCCAACGAGAGTCTTCAAAGATTGTTTTCACTTTTAGTTGTTTATATGGTCCACAATTAGAAATGGATTCTTTAACTGTGTTGTAGCCACAGGCCCAAATGAACACAATCAGTTGATGATCCACTTTTAACTACTTAAAACAATTGTCCTGTGATGTTGGGTTGATTACAGGGTTGACCTTCACTGAAGACCATGAGTAGTATGACTGATTTTTAGGATTTTCACCTAGTTTTCTTGACCAACCAAACACTGATTGATTTAAATCCCTGCCGTGCTTTGAGGATTTTTTAAAAAACCTTGTCAAAGTAATGTTTAACCTTGATAGTGCTGCCAACCATGTTTTTTTTAATATCATGTCATGAATTATAGTTTGATGAAAGATGCACAAACTTTATATAACAAAGCAAAAGCACCAACTTGTGGCCTCTGGTTCTAATATTAAAATACTTAGTGTGAGTTATGTTATTGCTTGGTATCTTAGTCATAGGAGCTCACATTATTACAGACCACTCTGTCCTAAAAATATCACTTTAGTGTTTTACTCTGTCTTCTTATTTGCTAAAAAATGAACTCAATGGAAATGTTTCAAGAGTCTTCTCTCACCTTCATGCTTTACACTTTATAGGCTTTTAAGCTTTGTCTTCATTCACTCTGAAAAGTGAATATCCCTCGGCCATGTTTGATGGATCTTGTGTCGCTATGACTGCCGTGTTTGCATGCGAGGTCATGCTGGCAAAATGGATGGAAGTGGCATTGTACACTGGTCACCTCATGCAGGAGCAGTGGTGTTCATTGAGCTCCCACTGTGTGTGTGGTGGTTTTAGGCTTTTCCAGGTCAGTGCTTGCCAACATCAGGGAGTGTCAACAGCTCAGCAGGAGCTCTTGAAGGAAGTCTTTAGGCTTTGGCCAGAATACATTTAAAACCACCACATGCGACAAGGTTACATTTCTGCAAAGAATTGTGTAGCTAGCCACATCTATCAAGGTTTTGGTTAGCACCTTGTTTGACCGCTCTTTCTTACACAGTATTACATCAAAATAATGAATTAAAGATATGCGGATATACATTTGCATTTTCAACTCAGCTTCAATAAAATATTCACACGTCAAGCTTGTATTTTGTGCACATTGAGAGAATTTACCTTAGTTGAGTTGTACGGTATACTTGCAGTGATATATTCATTCCACTTAACCCTAATATCCAAACACGACAATAAATTCCATTTTTATGGACAGATCTTGCAGCTTGTGTATACCTGCTTCTCAGTTATAAATGTATAATGATATTCAGCCTCACTAAAATTAACCAGAAAAGAGACAAAACTCAGGCAATATATATAAAAAGTGATGGACACAGTGTCAGGTGCAACCAGCAATATTAGGCTACATAAATTAACTGTCTCTTTAAAATCAGAATAATGTTGTATAATTAATACAAACTCTAATGTAGTTGTTGTACTTCTCTCTCCCAATACAATCAGTCCTCTTAGCCCTGCTGCCCCAGTATAACCAGTCCACTCAGCAAAGTGTCAAGAAGACCCTCCAGTCCACTAGATGACACCAGAATCAGAATCAGAAGTACTTTATTAATCCCCGCAGGGAAATTGTTTCACCACGAAGGTGCAGTACAAGCACAGAGAGTTAATGATGGGAAGAATGAATGATTGTAGTTTAGATAGGAACAAAGTCCATGTATGGAGGTGATGGAATGGGTAGATGGGTCAAACAAACTGTGTTTGCATCTACACAGACCAACAACACAGACACATCAACACAGACCACGGTTCATGTTCTGTGAAACCAAAAGTCTGCCTAAAATTAACCAAATAGTAACCTCACCTCAAGACTCTGAAGGTGTAACCAGAAGCTGCACAGTATTGCTAACTTGACTATGAAATGAGAATGTGTTGAAAACATGACAGTAGGTGACATCTAGGTGAAATGCTCGGGTAGGGCATCAAGCCATGCCTGAAATAAATCATGACACAACAGCGCCCAACACTGCCGATGATCGTGCAAATGCCAGTCTTTTTTTTTTTTCAGTTTACACTTATACATTTAGTAATCGCCAAGGACTTTTAGATGAGTTAGGCTGTTTTCAAACCAAATCAGACATTGTGACGAATTGCCACAGGGTTGTCTAGGGGAGGTGCAGGGATGTGGGGCTGTTTGATGATTGGTGATGATTTCAACTACTATGAAACTGCTGTGAAACAACTTTTTATTTCTGTGATTCATCAGCATTTTCTGTCTTTGCCTTTGTCTCACCACAACACAGATGTTGCAGCTGGATATATGAAATAAACAAGTGTAAAAGTGACATTTCAGGCTGACTAAGGGGTGTGACCGGTCTGATCATTGGATTAGAAACTGCTGGCTGACTTCTAGTTGTGTTTCACCAAAAGTTGAATCTGGCGCAGCTCAGTCGCTGCATTATTTTTTTCAGCATAACTTGCAACCTGGACCCCCACAGCGCACACCCAATATGCTCATTCAGATGAATGGGAAAACCTTTGCTTGGTCTGAATCAGGATGAATCTGGATCTTAAAAATGCAGGAACCTTTCTGTAGATGAGATCTAGTGCCTTTTACTTCAGCTCTTTCTGAGTGTGAAGCAGGAGATCCCCTGTGACTCTTTATGATCAAATAATGATAACTTTTTAAAATTGCACCAGTCAGTAATAGGAACTATAAAACATCTGAATGTGTTATGTACCATTTGTTATTACTTGATGTCTGAGAACTGTACCAGTTCATTTTACTGTAGCTTTCCATCTTCCGAAAACATTACCTCCTAAGTTACAAAACAAATTGTCTCAGGATGTAGAAGAAATGCTTATGCAGCTTTCCATTGTTTTCCTGCTGGCTTGCCTCTCTTTCACTTTGCTGTATTTGTTGCTGGAGACTGTCATAGTTCTTTCATTATATAAAATCTCCCCAAGGACAGAGCTTTCATTTGACTTGTGTGTCATCTGACTTTGTTCCGGTGCACTTCATATACCATGTTAATTCAGCTTAATGACTGATGTCGTTGTCACTGTTTTTGTGCTGTTATACAAGACAAGTGCGTGGTAGTTTGTGGTCACATCAGAGCCGTCCACACAAAAAAAAGCACAAAATAAAATTACGTTTGTTTTGCATTATTTCTGACTGCACCACCACTTCACTGATAACCACTACGAACCAGGATAATTATAATAAGTATGAACAATATTGATATTTTCTTTTTTAATGTGGTGCAGTAAAACGTGTGCTGTAATGCACAACCTGTGTGACTTGTGTGTTTGTGTGAGAGAGAGTCAGCAACAGTTCAGTTAGACTCCACAGTCAGCAACTAGTAATTGTTCATAAATGTAGCATCAGCACACCAAGGAGTGCATTTAAACATGAACATCTGTAACTGGATAATATTGGAACACATTAACATTAAACATTGTGAACTCACAGAACCCAGTGCTCTGATAATCAGGGTGCTTTAGTTAGCTGTTTTCTCTTAGTTATTTGAGTGTTCTTAGTTTCAGCTTCATCTTTTGACAACATACTGTGTGACATGGGAGGTAATGCAGGTAATCAGACATGAGCAGCTGCTGTTACACTCTCTGGGTTTCTGCTGGATCTTTGACAGTCTTTTGAAGCACATTCATGGCACATTCTTTGTGTGCGCACCTGTATTGTAATGTATGTGTTGTATGCAAGTGTCCGGCCACTGTCTGCACAGTTGGGAGACTTTGGTTTTATAGAACGGGACGGGGAAGTGGGGTTGGTTGGTGACGTATTGAGGCCAGTGCTTTGTCCTGAAATGCCAACATGACTGAATAGAGGTTGGCTGTAGGAGAACAACTATCCATACACCAACATCAGATCAATGACTTCATCCCTCCAGAGCAGGAGGCAGCCAGTGGAACCTTTATGACTCCCTAAAGGATCTTCTGTCCTTGAAGAACAATGGAGAAATTTGACAGATTGATTTTAGATTGCATGGATAGCACACACACCCTTAAAATAGTATAAATTATTTTATTCATAGACACAAGCACACACTCACTCAGTTGTCTAACCTCAAATGAGTCTGTGTCACAGAGTTGTTGGTTTAGGTTTTACTATAAGGTACTTGTTGTTTTGGATGGTTGTTGTTTCATCGGCGCCCTGTAGGTGGAGACTTTTACACAGAAACTTGCTCACATGTGTGCATGCACACACACACACATACACACACAATATAAGAGAAATGTGTCCTAGAGCTAAGTCCCAAACAGGGGCAGGTGTTAAGATTTAGAGGTTCACTTCTGGAGCAGGGCACTGAGAGCCATTCCCTGTACACTCTGCATCAATATGAGAGCGAGCCGGGCAGGCAAGGCCGACTGCACCAGAATAAAACACACTATCATCAAGCACCAGCCATTTATGGCCCAGCAAATGTGATTTTTCTCTTTATGGCTGAAATATTAATGTTTCTACTTTGGTATACTTAGAAAGAAAACAGCGGTTTCCAGGCCCCAAGCTGCCACGACAGAGGGGGCACGAAGAGACGGGAATTTAATAAGTGATGTCATGGCAAATAAAAGGATGGGTAAAATACGACCTTCAGACAGCAACTACTGTCAGTGTTACAGATATAAAATGTTTTTTAAGATTATTTTATACCCATTTTTACAAAATTTACTGGAAAAGCATCCATTGACGTACTTTGGAGTGAAATGATTCATCATGTAAAAGCAAAGTACCTTCAGTCAAACAGAGCAGGCAGATCCACCTGACTAATCATTGGTTAGATGTTTGGATGGTCAGATTCCTTCACAGACTTTTCAAAGGAGGTAAGAAACATGTCATTGCCACCAGTTTGTCATCACTCTATTTTCTAAGTCTGAACAAAATGGCTGCCCACTCCTCTTCCAGTTGTCAGGGCTCAGAGCTAATGTTAGCTTAGCTTCTCCAATTCTACACTGCTGTTTTTGTCGTTAGACCAGGGCGTTACGCTCCGCTCATACAAACCGTCTAGTTGTACCCTCGCCTCTCGCAAAGCGAGGCCACTCTAAACTCTTCTCTGTGGTCGTCCCCAAATGGTGGAATGACCTACCAACAGCTACAAGAACAGCAACATCCCTTTCGACCTTTAAAAAACTTGTAAAAACCTTTCTATTTCGAGAATGCTTCCCTGCCTAACAAAACTAACAAAACTAACAACTACTCTGTGCTCCTTTACACCTTTGTCAACTTATGTCCTCCTCTGTAAGTCGCTTTGGATAAAAGCGTCTGCTAAATGCAATGTAATGTAGAGATTGTGGGATTGGGTTCACTGAGGATGATGTCATTTGACTTGCTAGAATCCACACACTCACACTCAGCTCTTGTATATTGGCCTACCTGCGCCAAAGACCAGTCAGAGAGAACCAGTTGATTAAATGGACTGTAAATGGTAAATGTACTGTACTTATATAGCGCCTTTCTAGTCTTCCGACCACTCAAAGTGCTCTACACTACATATCTCATTCACCCCATTCACACACATTCATACACTGGTGGCATTGGCTACCATGCAAGGTGCCAACTGCTCATCAGTTTAAGGATCTAACCATTCATGCACATTCACACACACTTCGGGAGCAATTTGGGGTTCAGGACACTTCGACATGCAGACCGCAGGAGCCGGGGATCGAACCGCCGATCATCTGATTAGTGGACGACCCGCTCTTCCTGTGAGCCACAGCCGCCCCATCATATGTCAGGCTGCACAACAGTTTGGGCTTGTGCTTTAACTATCCCTCAAAGAAAATAATGCAATATTCTTGTTATTTATGAAACTACATCAGTCTAGCCTCATGTTCAACTAAACACTGGTGCCCGTCGTTTTTCCTGCTTGAGCCTGACACAAAAAATGTTGAAGTGCTTTCCATGCTGAAAACCATGAGGGACATAACAATTTATTACTGAAATGAGTCACATTTTGTGAGCAAACAAACAATAATGTTGGCTGTATACTAACAAGTTGGATTTTGGTTCCTGACAGACTTTGGTTCCCAAGACAGCTGCTGTAACACCTGCATCGAGGGAAGAAATAGATTTTCTGTTAAATCTGTTACTCATTACAATGTGCAAAATGATTGAAGAGCGTTAAAGTCTCAAAGATTCAGATTCAATATGTAAGTGGAGGTGAACAAAGATAACATGGTTGACTAATTAAATACCTGTCCAAGTAGAACTGATAAGCAATATACTGTATAATTCTGTTGTATTTATGCTGAAAAGAAATATGATAATAAAAAGTGAGGACATTAGAAAAGATAGCCTTGAAGACTATGTTACTTTTTGGAGGGAGGTTGGATGCCTTAACTTCGAAAAAGTTTAGGTTCCTGTAGAGGGTGCTTCATGGTGAGGATTTCTATACCCACACTGAGGCCAACTGTTGATAATCAGTGAATAGTGCCAGTGTGTGGGCTGGCTGCTTGTTAAACCACAGTTTTGCATTCTGTATTACACTAGTGAATACAGAAGATGAGGATATGGTGGTGTGGAGTTGGGCTGAGTACTAGAAAGTAACAATGATGAATGCAACAAATTATTGCTACTGTTATGTAATAAGTAGAACAGCATGATTCCTTTTTCAATTACTCCATATTAGATAGATAATGGTTCATTTTACACTTGGGACTTTTTAAGCATTTTACTTGTTAAGCACAACAGTGGCCTCTCAGTGTTTCCACACTAAAAGTCAGAAAATGTATTAAAATGGCCTTTACAGCGTTTAGCAGGATTTCTGAACATTCTCAAAACAAAATCAGTGTTGGCGTCTCTTTGATTGCTTCCCCTCACACGAGTGTAATCCTCATTAAAGCAGTTCATAATTTATTCCAGTCTCCAAAAACTGGCCTTCAGAGATGTTTCTCTATTGCTGCAAAAACACTTTGAGAAAGCCAAAGTCAGATGACCGCATCGGGCCTCTTTTAAGTCGACTTCATGAAAAGAGAATGTGAAACCTTGGCAGTAAACAGCTTCAGAATTAGAGTAATGTTTTGAGCAGGATAAATGAGACTTTGTTGGAGGTCTATGAAGAGGTAGGATGGAGGAGGACATGTAGCAGCAGCCCCCCCCTAGGGCATCTTTGTCCATTGTGAAACAAAGGCCAACCTGTAAGTAACCTGATGAGTTTCCGACAGATCCATCAGCAGTTTGTTTCTTTCCAGGACAATAATAGCAGAACCCATTCAATTGGCTGCACACTTTACATGTCTGCTGCAACAACAACCACAGTGGAAATGTCATTTTGGAGAGAGTCAGCATCTGTTTTAAATATTCCTACATATCAGTTTGGGTATGCCTGTGTATGGCCTTTCTTCAGGTATTCTGGCTTATTGATAACAGTGTAACTTGTCCCACCCAAGGGTGCAACAAAGACAACAGGACGTGTCAAATATCACCAGATCATCCAGAAGTGGGCCCCCGCTCGGCTCCGTGTGAAATACGTGGCTGTTCTATTTTTGCAGATGCGTCAGCTCCTGTCGATTTACACAGAGCACTCGAGCTGGCAGAAGCCAGACACAAAAAAAAGTATAGCAAATCCAGTGGATTTTCAAAATAAAATACCCCGTGCAAACTGCCGATCATACAGACAAAAGCGAAACAAATAACTACGTAGCATATTTACACATGTAGAAGCATATTTAGAAGCACATAATCCAGGAAAATTACCAAATCTGAGCAAGTAAACAAAGTCTGGTGGGCTGAACACTTCTGAAACGCTCTCAGTGGGGTTTGAAGTTGCATTCTGGACGAACCAAAACAGTGTTGCAGGAACGACGTGACAGAGACATGCCCGGTGTGGTTTTGGGGTTATGGAGTATGGAGCTAGAGATAGCAGGTAAGTCATTTAGCTTAGCATAAAAACAGGAAGCTCTGTCCAAAGTTAAAAAAAAAAAAAGCCTAACAAAATTTCTCAACAATTTCACTATTTCAGAATTGATCTGTTTCTCACATTCATTTCCTGAGGTTTCCAAGGTTAGCTTTGTATGATGCTTCCAGTTTTCATGCTAAGCTAAGCTACTAATAACAATATGCTATACTGCTCTGACTGTTATTATGAATCGGGTCATGGTCATATGTGCTATTTTCTCATGCGATCGGTTGCTCCCACTCGTATCATGGCATCTCCAGCTTTTTCGCCAGGGAACAGCAAAAAGTACACATGCTGAGTGAAGAATAAAGTCACACCTGATCCTCCCATATGGGACTTTTCACTTCTTTCCTCTCCTCTCTCCTCTCCATCATTTTATCCAAATCAATGTGAAGCTCCAGCAGCTCATTTTTGTCTGATATCTGACTAATTGCTTCACACAAAAAAAACATGGAGCCAAATAAAAAACAGTGAAGCCCAAATAAAGCTGATATACCTTGATAAGAGCTCTATTCAGCTATTATGAAATAGACCTGAATGAAGCTTTGGCTGTTACATCAACCACACAGAAAAAGGAATGAACACAGTTTAACACACACACACACACACAAACACACACACACACACCTTTTAAATGAATCTCATGTGCCGAGCTGTGGAATTGTGTTGGAAGGTAGATTATTCACGGAGAATCGACTACAATTTCACGGCTTTCTGGAAATAATTAGTGTGACATTTATTCAGGCTTTATAATTGGTTAAGACTCCAGACCCTCACCTCTAATAAAGTTGTCATTGAACCTTTAGTGCTGCTCGCTCCCATGACAGCAGGGGGACATTGCAGCCTGGTGCAGAGCGGTCAAATCATTTGGAAGAGGATAATGCACTCAGGTTTATGGCATGTGTGTGTGTGTGTGTGTGTGTGTGTGTGTGTGTGGTGAGTAGTTGAGTAAAATGTGGTCCATATTTCGTCCAAGCCTTAATGAAACCTGCCCATCGTGAGGTGATGAGACAGTTTTTAAAAGATGTTTAGCTTTTACCCAAGTCATCTCTGATGTTTCAAAACATTCATGACTTTTACTTAGAACTCATTAGAACCAATCATCCCGTCTTCTTTGTCAACATTCGCCATCACTTGTTTCCTCAGTCTTCTCAACTCTTTTTTCTCTCTATGCTTTCTGGAGCATCCTTTTGTCTCACTGTTATTTATTTCATTCCCTCCACTCACCTCCATCTCTTACCTGTGGCTGTCTTCATCTCTATTTGTCCATTAGGAAACAGACCGCCATGTGTTGTTGTTGCAACTAAAACACAAAGGGTACTCTTCACTCAGTTTCCTGGACACTCTGTTTTTTGGCCACTTACTCACCCAAATGTTGCATATGTTTCTGACCTCACTATGGTAGTGGTCCCAGTAAAACTAACAGAGAAACTGAACAAAACTTCAAATCAATTTTGATTAGGTGAAAATTTAAAGATTCAGCAAACAAGTGTTAAATTTACTGTCGATCCTGATAACAGAATATTCTAAATTCTGCAAATGATTCATGAATCACAATGGTTGAACATTCACTGTTTATTTTATATTACTGCCATGTGCTACTTGTATGTCCTTGAAAAGACCTGTGTGTGTGTGTGTGTGTGTGTGTGTGTGTGTGTGTGTGTGTGTGTGTGTGTGTGTGTGTCTCAGGTGGCCGTGACGTTTGCTGTGGGGTCAGAGGTTGGCCTTCAGAGCAGCAGTGACTTCAGTCAGATGGGGAAACCTTTCCTAATGGGCACAGTTGCTTTGGGTGAGAATCATTTTTGTTACAGTATTGTTCACTGTCTTTCTTTATGTCTACATCTTTTCACCTTTCTGGCCCTCTGAATTTCTTTCAGTTTTCCAGTCCGTGCTCCCTTTTCTACAATGCTTTCTTTTTTCGGGTCAAGAATACTGAAGGCCCATGATGGATGATATTCTCCAATGCAGCAGCCACCTGTAATTAGAGTTTCAACCAGATTTGGAAAACTAACTTGTCGCAAGTTCACAGCAAAGTGACTAAACTTACTGCTGAAACTCTGTGTGTGTGTGTATGTGTACAATGAAGAGACACTTATTCCTCTCTCAAGTCTGATGACTGATTTTGTGGTCGTATCATCAGATCTGTGGCTGTATGTAAGGTGAAGGCAACTGATCCAAGAGAAGGATTTTCAGTTGGCCTGACGGAAGTTCCTATGAACTATCTGAGACTGCAGTGGAAGCTGGGTCTTGATTCTGTTTCTAATTTCAGTGGATAGAATAACTAGCTGGGACTAGGAGAGTCTGGTTTTGGGGGTCTCAGAATTGCTTCTCTGCTCTCTGCAGATGATGTGGTTCTGTTAGCTTCAACAGATGTCTTAGGCCATGCTTGTGTGCTGGATTGGATTTCTCCCCCTAGTTCAGACATGTCAAACTCAAGGCCCGCAGGCCGAATCCGGCCATGTGAGATAATTTCATACATCTATTATTAATGGCCCGCCAGTAAATCGCCATTGGTCAAGACCTGTGCATCGCCTCTCCCCCGCTGCTTCGGTTGATTATTGATACAGTAATCAGCAGTCAGCGACATTAAAGCCCCCAGAAAATGGCCAAATGAAAAGTTGACTATGATGTGCTAATGTCCCCGGTAATTATGGCCCACCAGGTGATTTGAGTTTGACACCCCTGCTCTATGTTGTGAGTGAGTTACTCCTCCAAGTGAAGGGGTGTTGTTCACAACTGAGGGTAAAATGGAGCGTGAGACTGACAGGTGGATTGGTGAGGCGTCAGCAGTAATGCAGGCAGTGTACCAGGCTAGTTAAGAGGGAGTTGAGCATAGTTTTCAATTTAACAGTTCCTCATGCCTTTTGGTGTGGGCATCTGATGGTGGGGCCTTCGCTTTTCCAGACAGTTGGAGACCCAGGGGTAGACCCAGAACATGCTTGATAAATGATATATCTTATCTGGCTTGGAGATGCCTCAGAATCACCCAGGAGGAGCTGGAAAAGTTCACTGGGCAGTGGATTGTGATGGATAGGTCTGTATAAGTGGCAAGGGAAAGAAATGAATTGATTGACCATCAGTAAATACTTTTACTTCCTGAATTGCACCGTTTCATGACTTCAGAAACTGCCAGCTATGACTGCTGCTTTGCAGTTTTCGTCATTGCTAGTTGTGGTGAACAGTATACAGACCAGAACAGGTTAAATAATTAAGACATCACAGAATTAAAAAAAGATGATGTTTACCTCAGAACTGTGTTCTGCTCAGGATTTAATAGCCTCAAATATTATTCTGGCCATGATTCTTTTAGGTTGATCTGCAGCTGGACAGATTTTACTGCAGCTTCTATAGACACCTCTCTGAAGCTGATGAGTAGAAGGAACCACATTATCAGAAATAGTGGACCCTGCACAAAGACACTGACTATATTTGCATAATCAGAAATGTATTTTCCACTCAGACAGAAAAGAAACGTGACAGTCAAAGGCCACAGATCTGTGTACCATGCATGCAGTTAAAGTTTGACTTGCTGTTCTGTTTTTATGTCACCAGGAGGGATTGTAAACGTGATGCCTCTGCTCTTCTCACAGATTTCACACAACAGAACACAGGTAAATCTACGCCGTCTACTATAACCTTCTATAACACATAGTAAGATAGACTGAAAGGCCATGGTTATCTCTCAGCCAGCTCCAACATGAGTCAGGCTGGCCAGTATACACGTTGGCTGTAACCACAGTACTGTGGTTATACTGGGCAGCTCTTGGTGTTAATTTGTAGTAGTCTGAGTACCTCGAACTTAGTGCTTGGTATTGAGTTGAAGTACCACATGCTTTTTTGCCATTTGGTCAGTTCTGCTGGTTCCCATTGGCTGTGTCTCACCATTCCTGCCATGCAACTAACTCTGCCTGCTGGCTGGGTCAGTCTTTATTGGTCAGGTCAGAAGTGCTGCTGGTTAGGGCACAGCGCTTTCCCAAGCACATGGTCTAGTTCCTGTTGGGCAGTCTCCATCTGCTACTGTAATGGGAATATTAGGAGTTGGATGCATCATGCTGCTGTAAAGAGTCGGTGGCACTAATTCTTCAGTTGGGTGCCATTAAATCATCGCAGAAGAGCAGCAAAGTACAGAAGCATATCGCTGCCACACTGGAAAAATACTAAATTATCAGTATCACATCAGTTATACTGTATTAACATAAGGTTTGATGTTATAATGTGAAAGGTTTCATGTTGAGACATGGCGAGATTCTGTTGTGATAAGTAAAGCCAAGCAGAAAAACAAATGTTAGGATATTTTATTTTGATTTTCTTCATCCTTTTATGCACAATTTCAAATTGCACATAAGAGCAGCTGAATAGAAACACACCTACTGCTTCAAAACAAACAAGTACCCTGTATATGTCTGCTGCCGCAGCTTCTTCATGTCAGAATAACACTGATTCATATAGTTAGCCACCCACATCTGACTACAACACTACAAAACGTATCATCATCTCTGTCATGATGTGTATGATTTAAAGTCATTTAAAGTCAACTTTTAGCATGAAACAAATATTCAGTATAAATCATACAAAAAAAGATCACACCTAGCAAGTATAGTGATTGAAAGCAAGTGTGTCTCTGAGACATGAGAGAGTTGGGTTCAGTGTTATTCAGGTGTGGAAGTGTACAAATGACTGGGTGTACAGCTTAGGCTGCCGATCATTCAATATTTATGGGTATTGAGTTCCACTGGTATTCTTTCATGATGATATAATCATACTGCGCCTTACAAAACTCACTGTGATTCAGTGTTGGTAACTGTGTTTTCTTTATGTATAGATCCTGTGGTTTCGGAGAGCAGTGCTCGGAGGACTGACAACCTGCCTGGTGCTCAACATCCTCTGGTAAGCACAAGGTTTTCTTATTGTCCTGCTCTTTAACTTCATCATAGTTCATTAATGCCCTACACCTTTTCAGGTTTAATCATAATTTTATAGTCACACTCATTGTCATGCTCGTGAACCATGGCAGAGACTTTTTCCTCCAGAAGATCGTCTGGTGTATTGTCTCCCAGAGGGAGAGCGCCACAGGACACTGTGCTATTTCTGTGCGACTGCCACAGCCTCTCCACAGGCAGAGAGTCAGGGAGTATGGAGGCGTGGGGTGGCTTTGTTTTAGGCACAGTAATCATTAGGTTTATGTGTTGAAACGCTTGCAAGAAAATGATGTAACTTACTTTTGTGAACAGCATCAGATATAGTGTATAAACAGTTAAACAGAAGGTGAAACCTTTTGGTTGGGATGAAGCCAAGAAAGTATGGTTGGGTTTCAGATTTGGAACCTGAGAAGACTGACAGTGAGCATTGTGGTCAGATGATCACACTGCTGGACCATCTGAGAGACAGAGATGTCAACATTGGCAGGAAACCTCTGAGACCCTCAGCAGAGGCTCAGGGACAGCAGGCATTGATGGCAGCCAGGATGGTAGCAAATCTGGTCCAGAGAGACGGAGGACTCCAGATGCACCAGAGAACACAGACCATCCACAAGCTCTCAAAACCTATTTTGCAGCTGAAAAGACCTTCAGGGGGAGCGTGTAACTGTTCTTTACTGTCCTCCACATAGAAATAAGTGTCAGTGGTATGGAATCAGACTGAACTATATTTACATATTGATATTTATACCTTACTCCCTTTAGTAAATATGATTAGTAATCCTCTCTCTCTTTAATGTAAAATGTAATTGTAGGTAACCTGGCTGCATCTAGTGTTTAAGTGACAGAGAGAGAAATGAATCATAGACACACGTCTATCTCTCTTGTATTCCAGACTATTAGCAGAAAACATTTAACTTTATTTGTAAATATCTTCTACATATGTGTTTGTTTCACTGATAACACACCTTGGATATTGCCAAAATGGAAAATATAACAGTAAAACACACAAGCACTCTTTAAACAAAATTCTGTATTGCACTGCTGCATGAGATAGTCTTTGCACACCCATGACAAATTTCACTGAGCTATACCCAACAATTGTCTGTATCTGACCTTTGGTGTACTTTACTGATCAGCTTCTGGCAAAACAACTTACAGCGGCTTCACACAATAAGTCTCTCTCCTCTGGGATACTTCTCTGAGATTTATGAGCTTCAGGCTGCATTTTTTTTCCCTCTTTTGTGTCCAACCTACACGCCGGATTCTGGAAGCAGCGTTCCGTGGCAAAGCAGTGCTCTATAATGGCGCGTCTTTTTCGCAAGGGAGCTTCATTTATCGATTCACGATAACATTTCAGAGTGATATCAATGCTCTGCAAACAGGCTTCACTTTCTCTCAGCACAGTTACAGAGCTCTTTGGTCAACTCACAGACTGCAAAAACCTAAACCATCCTTTCATTTTAGTTCAGCAAAATGCATGAGATGAGCCTTCAACTAATGGTCTCTCTTAAACGTTTTATCTGATTCATGTGAAATGTTTATGAAATGTGGTGCACACTATCCACTTTTAGTCACTCTAAAGAACAGTCTTTCCAGGAAGTTGGATGCGATTAATGCGAGTCCTGCTGTAGACACCTCCCTAATATGTTTCTTCTGCAAGAGGCCAGATCATATTATTCCCATGTCGTGTCTTCCTGGTGATCTGGCCCCACGGAGGGTTAAGGTTACCCCACAGCAACATTCTGAAATCAATTCATTTCAATAGAATTATCATGATCAGTGACTTTGCCCAGGCACACAAAGTAAATTTGCTTGTTTCTTTTCCAACATTTCAACTTTGGTGAAGTTTGGCCCCCTTTGTAGATGGCCTCATTCAGTGTTTTGCCGCCATCCCTGACAAGTCCCTCAATGCCTCCATGACAGAGAATGAATTTGAGCTCATGTAGTGTGCAGCTGTCCAGCTCTGTCAGTTCTCTAGCCGTGGAAAGTTTAACAGCAAGTTTAACTGAGCATTGTCACCCTCAGTGTCACCTGTTGTGCCAGGAAGTTGTTACAGGGAGCTCCTTTCTCTGTGATTCTTTGTCTGAGGTGAAGTGAGCAAGGCTACAAAACTACCAACAAGGCATCCATTCCTGACTAGCTGTTATCAGCCGAGCAAACGTCAGCCTTCAAGAGACGTGAGAAAGGCTTTTTCAGCTCCCCAAAAAGACAGATTTCACTATCTGCACAGTCCTCATGCTTCTTCCTGGCAGATGCCCTTCTATCTAAGGAGATGAGGTTAGCTGCCATCTCACTCTGTTCCTCCAGGCAGCAAAGCAAGAGAGGCCCGATACTATAGACTATCTCACTGTTTACTGTTCTTATGTACGGACTCATCCATATGACAGGATGAGTCAGGGTTACAGCAACAATGAACATGAATTATAATTGCATCATTAACATCTACCCATTCATTCTGCTACCCTGCACAATGCACAAACTGTAGTGAATTCTCGAATTAGCCTAATTTATGGTGCTTATATTTTCTTATTTTCTGTCTTGTGTTGGGTTGGTTGACAAAGTATGCATTAAAGTGTCAGTAAGCTTCAAATAAAGTACTTCCAACATTTTACATTTTCTAAAACCAACCGTCTAACACACTTGCCCAGGATGATCAAGGATTGTTTTTTTCTACTCCGATATTAAGGCAATCTGAACTAATTCACTATCAGGACTGAGGATCTCTACAATCTGTGCCCCACAGTGCATTTTGAGTTGTTTCTGGTGGCTCGTCTCCCCGCTGAGCCTCATTAATCAGCACGAGTGCAGAGTGAATTTTAAATCCTTAATTGCAAACCAGTTTGCTGTCTCTCTTCCATGGATTGGAAACCCTGCATCTACATCTCCATATGCCTGCTCACCCAACCTCCATATAAGTAGTTCATGTTATGGATAGGATTTGGATTGTGATATTAAAGTTATGATGTCTTGAAGATAAGCTGTGTCACATCCTCAGGCTCACATGTATTTGATGGAACCGATGCACTTTTTTTTTTAATCAATTCAGCTGTACAGAAAATACCTAAATGCTGACAATTCACTTGAGCTATCCATGCATAAGTGCAATGAGATGCGCGTAAACTGTCTCTCAAACTTTGAGGAATGCGATATTTAATAAATGGGTTTACAACCTTTTTACAGCTAATAAAAAGAAAGAATTCATTTATTGGAAGAATGTATTGCTTTCTTTCTGTCACATGAGCTCCCTTTTTGTAGACTGCCAGAGATTCTAAACATTTCATATTATCTAATAGCTCAAAACTATGGTTGAATAGCTGAACTGAAAAGTGTAAGTAATGCATTTAAGTTGACGTTATTTGCTCTTCCAAATGCTTGAAGTCTGGCATAGTTTATCACTATAAGTTGACTGAAATCATTACGACTCACACTGCATGGATGCAAATCCTCTCTCCTGCCTTGCTTCCGCTCACCTCTCTCTGCCTCATCACACTACTTCTTTTTGGGGTCCTGTTCCTGCTTGACGCCTTGGTAAGCAATTTCCTCTGCCTCCATTTTTTTAGACCATAATTTTGATTGATAATTATCGTTGCGGACATAATTCTGTTGAGCTACCCTGCAGAGTGAAAGACTAGTAGAATAAAATAGAAATGGTGTGTTGTTGGGTGCATTCGAGCGTAGCCACAACAAATGAATGGATAAATCTCTCAGAGCTGCACTCTGCACTGCCGATTCAAAGAGATCAGCCAGTGCCGCAGAGAGAGGAGAAAACGTTCTTGTCCATGACTTGCTTTCTCTCTCTCTCTCACTCCCTGCAGCCTAACTTTATGGCCTTTGATTTCAAACAGAGAACTTGTGATTCATCCTCTGTTTCGCAGTTTTCTGCTTTTGTTTTTAGAAAACATGCAAAGACTAGCTGTACCCTAAAGCATTAGAATGCTGATTTCCATCAGACCTAATCACTCTGACAATCCAAGGGGCAATCCCTGTTGGAGATCTGGTTGTTTCTGGTCATCCATCTCTAGTAATACACATATCTGAATTGATAATAATAGCACATTTGACAGTAGTGTTAGTCACAGTGCTGGTGAAATCTATCATTAAGTATGTGATGCAGTGTGAATATAGATGAGAACTGATTTGAAGTTCATTCTTGACCTTGAAAACAGTAGTTTGCAAAACAGTCTTACCATGAGGTCCATTTAGTAGCTGTTTTTGATCGTATTACAAGGTCATCTTCTTCTTAGAGAATAGAAATGTTCAAATTTCCTTTTTTTTTGTGAGCAAATGTCTAACTTAAAGTTTAGACCTGGGGAAATACTGTAAACCTCTTCATGAATCTATCTTTGCAGTCTGCTGAGTAAGGTTAACCCCAAACTTTTTTTGCCAAATTAATATTGCTCACTTAACAGTTTACAGTTGCCAGATAACATTCTGGACAAAATAAAAGCTCTTGTGTTTTTTGATTAAAAAGATGCAACATTAAAGTGTGACATGTCAAAAGTCCTTTAAGCACGTCAGAACATGTTTTTGTATACAACATTTTGTTCAGCAGAGACAGTAATAATTCATTTTACTGTTTCTTCAAAAGAACAGCTCAAATTACGAGCCAAATGAAACTCTAAACTGAAAAAGATGTGTTTTCAGAGTGACACCTAATTAAAAGGTTATCAGACATAAATGGCTGCCTTGGGCTAAGAGGAAAATTAGAGTAAGTTGACAGTATAAATGTTACCTTGCCTGGAAACATTGATTTAAAAGTGGCTTGTTTGCAAACATCTAACATGCTAAACCTGATAAGCTCAATTAACTCTCCTCTTTATTTGCAGCAGGGAGTTGTCAGACAGAAATCTTAATGATATCATATAAAAAACAACGTATATATTTAAACAATAACAGTAGATGAGCCTGTGAAATTCTTATTGAGGATTACTTCCATTTCATGCATGGCATCTACAAACACAAGCATTCATTGACAGTGAAAAGATGTTATTGGGGATGCTTTTTTGACAATGAGCATTTTTTTTATTTTTTATTCTTTGATGCAAATTTAGTGAATTCTTCTGTTAATCATTTAAGCCTGAACATGTGATGTTTTGACAAAATAAACTTCAGGTTGTGCCAAACCTGATGTGATTATTTTTTACATTTTGATAACAGCTGGTGGTCATGTTGTTAAATCTACAGTTTCCAGTCAGAGGTGCCAGGTCAGAGCCATTCACTGTGTTTACCTTGAATACTTTACCCTTTCCAACGGTCCTCTTAGCAAAAGTTGCATTTCATGTTTTATTCTTGAAATGCATAGCTGTGCTGACACATCAGTTATGATATGATGTGAGCATTTACAACGGTAGAATTAAAGTATCATCAGATTGATGTGATCACATATAAACGGCTTCACCAACCGTGTTTAATATTTATTTCTGTCACCGTTTTAGAAATTAATTGTAATAAAAACCCCACCATCTGCCTCTGGCTGCAGATTTGTGGTTCTGTGTGATCACGTTGTGTCGCTCTGCACTTTCCAGACAACAATATGATTTCCATGATGAAGCATCTTTCCATTTGTTAAGCTGTTGGCGTCATCCATCACTGTGATTGGCTCTGCTGTTTCAGAGCAGTGATGTGACTGCCTGAGTGTATGTAATAATAAGCACACCATCCCATCTACAATATATTCCACTACACCCAGCCTGTCTGCACTTTGCCCTGCTGCACATGCATGAACCAAAATAGCAGTTGACTGTCACACAGTCCATCCAGCCAAGACCTACCAATTTGATCTAGTCATGCTTGCACGATTAAAACAGGGCCATACAACTTAAAACAAAAGGTAAACTAATTGGCATTAGAGAAATACAGCAAAACGATTCAGCAGGGAGAACCTCAAAGATCATCCAGTACAGAGACAGTGTGTCTCAGTGCTGTGTGTCAATGTCTAATGCAGGAAAGGATGTGTAGAACAGGAGGATGTGGTGCTGGAGGAGGTAAATTACCAACACAACTACAAACAGTGTTGTCCAACAGGTGGGTAAAGTCTAAGCAGCCACAGCAATGTTATGTTAAGGATAACAAGGTTAACGCCTTGTTTTCAAGACACTGCATGTTTTGTGATTTAGTGCTGTGCCTGAACTTCAGGCCAGGCTTCATTTCAACTGAGTGTGGCTCAGTCTTCCTGATGAATGTATAATTAATTCATGATGGTGTCCTTGTAAAAGTAGTGAGTCTCTGTTCCATGTCAGACTTGGGGGCAATCTTATTCTCAAAAAGGGAAGAAGTGAAGCCTGGCTTGGTTAGAAGACTGCCATATCTCCACAGTTCTGCAGTCTACTGCAATGTCTGAAAAACTGGAATCGTCCGAGGACCACAACACTTCTGTTGATACATTATAGTTCTTTGTTACCTTCCATGAATTATTTGTGTTTGTAAAGAGTTGAATGTTGTAATCTAACAGTAAGAATCTTATTGGGGAGATATTTTCTGAGCATTTTTCAACGATAACCCCCCGTTCACCTTAATTCACTTGGTACATTCCCCTGGCAACACCTCCATATAAGAAGTCCAAATTAGCTGAGGCCTGGTCTAAACAGGAGGACGACAGGTGAATCACAGAGGTGGGGACATATAAGTCTGATTAGGTTTGTGCTCACACTGTCCCACTAATAGATTAATTATTGTCAGTATATTTTACCAATCATACCTTTAGAACACACGACCAAAACAACACAATGCCAGGTGGATGTTAAAGCTACTGTTGTTATGGTGAAGGGGCCACAGCTGTGTCTGTGTACACACAATGAACCTTGTCTCTGGCCACTTGGTGAACACGGGTTCAATGTATGTTCTCCTTTTAGCTCCAGATTGCTCTCCACCAACTTCTAAAGGAAATGTCTATGTAGCTGCTAAATGTTCTTCTTTGTTTACCAGTGTGATGCTAACATTGTCCATCGACTGTTTGGTGCTGAGCCCCGTCTGCTTTTGGAAACAGGGCAGAGAAAACTCAAACACCCAGCAGTGCTGAGGGGAACAGCAGTTCTTGGATAGTTCTTTGTGGGCCCTTTCGCATTGCACAGGGGCATTTAATGCTCACATAGAAATATTGATTGCAGCTTAGTAAACAGAGTATGTGTCCTTCTTGGAGCCTGAGAACAGGGCAACCTTGTCCTATAAGAAACTGAAGCTTATTTTTTTCACATTTTCATCTGTCTTTAGTAACTTTCTGTGTGTGTGTGTGTTTCAGGTGCTGGGCAGTGCTGAAAATTGTCCCCCAGACGTCGTTACCAGAGAGGCGGATGGCAGCTGAGATGACAACCCAGCCCGACTACAGTAACCTGTCTTATTCTCATTCCTCCATCTCCCCTCTGCTGTACTCCAACATCTCACTAGAAGAGTAAGTCTTTACTCTGAACCTTGTGCCTTGTGCCTACTGTAGCCTACGACAGTCGATAGATTCAGTCATTAAGGACAGGAACTCCTTAGTAGTGAACATTTCTGATTGTTAATTCATTGTTTTGATGGACCAGGGTTTATCTCTGAGTGTTGATAACTTGTCCTCTCGCTAGGTTATAGGTTCAAGTCCAGAAAATCTGATTCCAGTCAGCTGAGCATGGACTGTCTGTCATCCACACTGTAACAGATAGATTGAGTATTGAGTAAATGAATTATACATTCAAGTGGGAAATTGCAAAATGTTCCTTTTAAAAGGTTGATTGGTGAGCATGGGTCCAGAGTACAGTTTGCCCTGTCATCTTCAGGTAAATGGCTTCAGGGTTATCTCCTTTAGTCACTTTGAATTACATTTTTACTCACTTTAATGAACCTCACCACATTTTTTATTGAAGGCCAAGACTTTACTGTAAATGTTTCATTTCAGTTATTTAATGCTGATGTCCAAAGGGCTTTGGTATTACCTAATCAAATGAACCAAAATAAAGGGGTAAACGCTCCAAAGGTCACTCTGTGGTTGATAAGAACAAGCCCTTACATGATCTTGGGACTGAGCCAAACCATTGATATTGAGCTGTGCAGAACACAGCTAGAAGGCTTTTTCTTAATAGAAATTCTGAGAGATGATTTATCCTCTTCTGTTATTAGCCAAAATCTTCAGCTTAAACTTGAAATGATTCAACTGCTGCTCGAAAATTGAAGTTGACAGTTTATTCTTGACCTTGTGAATGGCATTCAACAGACAATAACAAGTCAAGGTCCGCTCACTTGTCAGTTGTAGTGCTTTCAACTGTATTACGTGTTCCTCATCAGCAGTAGTTTTCACAGTCGTAGATCTGTGGGTCATTTTTCCATGATTCCTAGAACCTTGTGGCCCGAGGGCTAAGCTTTGGCAATTCAATTCATGACCTTGGAAACAGCAATATTTCAACTCAAGGTCGACGTACTCACTTGTGCTTGAGCTTAAAACTGTAGTGAGATATCGAGAGGCAGACTCAGTAATAGACTGTGTATACTCTAGGCATGGATAGCGATGGGCGACAATCTATCAAAGCAACTGTTCCAAAGTGTCCTACTATCTGAGGTCGAATGACAAACTGTCAAATAACATCCATTAAGATCATCTCAGTCGTAAAATAATTTGGCAGGCATGGCGCTCTTTTTATACCATTACATTGTCCACTCCCATTCTGAGATCATAAAGCAGCACCAGACTGTCATTTCTGATCCTAAGTTAGCTTTTTGTCATGAGAATTGTGCAGTATGCTATTCCGTTGATGTACAAAGGTGACAGTGATGATACGTCAGCAGAGAATTGTGTGAATGTGCACAATTAACAGCTCTTGTACTGAATATGTAATTATTTCAAAGCATCTTTGAATTGTAATAGCTCCCTGGCTCAGGCCTCCCCTTTCCATGAAATCCTTCTTCATTCCACTGATTTGCAGAACAACCATTTTTCATTCTGATTGTTTGGCATGAATTTTTATGTCTGTGTTATTCTTTCCCTGACTACCGATCACTGCTCATTGTTCATCTCTTTAAAAAGCACAGCTCCTGTGACCCACATGGTTAAGACAACCTCAGTGACAGGTACTCTCCTCTTCCTCCTGCCTAGTAGAGCTGTGGCTTTCACAGACCAACACTGCCCCCTGGTGGATTTTGAGAAAATGTTAAAAAAAAAGGCATCTGTTAGAAGCACATGGCTGTTATGTCACTTCAAATCCCAATCCTCTAACCTTGTCCCCTTCATCTGTTGGCCCTTTTAGAGAAGCTATGTGCATTTAAAGCCATGTGATGATGAAGGGGGTTGTTGTGGAGAAATTGCTAAAGTCAAAGGTCAATGGTGAGGTCAGAATGGAAGAAAGTGTTCAGGAGCCTCTGATGTCTTATGCTGTATTATTTATTGACGCTTGATCAAGGAGAATTAGAGACACTCTTCAAAGTACAGATTAAGAAGTGTCTGAGTTGGCCTCACATTCTGTTGAACTTGTGCTGGTGGATAGACTAAACCCCAAGATATCACCACAAATACTATACACCCCAAATGAGACAAAGAGAATGTTTTTACCAAGAACAGTGTTATTGTCAGCATATTCTAGTCTAGAGACACAGATGTCTGTTTACGTCAATGGGAACGTCAACGGCCAGCCATCTATTATGTCTAAGAATGTAGCAATAGGTCTCTTCAACCCTGGCCACCACAGTGTTGAGATCTAGAACCTACTGTTCTCAAACAAAGCCAAACAATTAATACTGCTGAGGACCTCAAGGCCCACATGTGACCTGTGTGACCTAAGGATCCAGAACAGAGGTAAAATTACTTATATGATCTGTCACTGGGATCAGGTACAATATGCAGTTTTCTAAACACAGTGTTACTGCTCAGATAAAGGTGATCGGGAGCAGTTCTATTCCTGAAAAAGTTTGGGTGATGCATGAAAAATATCTGGATGACTATCCACATGTTACATGATGGCTGGTGTCAAGACTGCTTTATTTAGGTCCTGGTTTATCAAAACATTTGTAGAACAAGTCTTAAAAGTCTTCATTGGAAGTGTCCATACAAAATAAAGAATGGTGTTGTTCATCAAAGATGTACTCTCACCTTCATGCACCAGTATGGACAGGGATCGATAAGATTGTATTGAGTCCAATGGCATTATCAATTTGGCTTATTGGTTAAATTTTTTAATGATTCCTGGTTCATTTTCTGTGTGAAAAACAAATGGAGTTGAGTTGAGCTGGCTGCTACAGTCCATCATCATCTCTAGAGGGTGAAATGAAAGAATGTTTGATTTATGTTTTCATAGTTTCATAGAAAGAAAATGTGCTCAGCCTGTCTGAGTTGCCTTTAACAAGATATTTACCCAAAGTAATGGACTTGCTGTTTGGTTGGGAAGCAGCTGCACTCATATGTAGAGTCTTAAATGCATGGCAGTCCTGGAATTTAAGCTCATGTTGCCAGTGTTTCCATCTTCACTTGAAATGATGCTTTTACAGATGTTACATCATCACTGTCATCTTTGTGAAACTAACCCACAGTATGAACCATTTCCCATCATCTATACCTTTGATGTCATTGTTTTGCAACAAAAAAAAAACAAACAAAAGAAAATGAATGATGTGTTTGCAGTCAAAGTCTCCTTTCCTTGCTATAATGTGGGCTCTGTTGCTGCCTCTCAGAGATTCTGTTTAACACTAATAACATCAAAGCTGAGAATTCAGCTATACCAGGGCTGTCCAAACTTCTTTTAAAGAAGGCCAGATATATTGTAAAAATGAAGCTGAGGGCTGCATTTATCGGAATTACCAATTCAGTTTAATTCAGAAATTAAGAATTTGTTGTAATTAGTGTAGCAGTTTGAGCATTAAAGAAAATGGTTGAAGTTAAATCATTTCAAACTAATGATGTCCAAATGTAACAGCTCAATATTAATGCAGCTTGACAATTAAATGTCATTAAAAGATGTTTTTTTTTTTTCTGGAGGAATTCATGGAATCACTCTGAAAGGAATGATTCCCTTCAGTTCCACCTGACAACAAGTGCCACAAGGCCTACTGGTGACAAAGTGTTTATTCCCAGCTCGTAAATTATAGATGGGAAACAAAGTTGCTTCAATCAAGCCACACAACACAACATGTGAGTCAGTCAGCACTAGACTCCTCTAAAGTGACAATATTAATAATAATTTCCACACTATATAGAATGAAACCTATCAAAACTATGTTTTTTACCACATAAAACAGGTGTGGTCTCATAAACATATCAAATCTGAGCTTAAAATAGAGGTGTCTGATGCCGACAGCATCTCATAGTTTCAACAGCGAGGTTAGACCATAAAAACACACCACACACTCCTGGGAGCGTGTCTGCTGCTGTGAGCACTGTAACCTTTGTGGTTTGCGTTCATCGGGATGGTTGAGGAAGAGCCTCGCATGTTTTCATTCAGGGCATTCAGACCGATTCAGGTGTCAGATGTGCCAGCTTGGCAGGAGTCACAGTCTGAGAGGTGTGCAGCAAAAAGCTCCTCACACAAGCGCATCAGCACTTTGCCCCAGGACAGCCACCTGCCATCAAAGCACAGCAACAGGTGGAAGGTTCCCTGAGCCCATCTCCATGCATATTTCTGTGACATTTTCTATCCTTCACAGAAACAGCAGTAGCATAGTTGTCTTCTACATGGATCAACATCTGAGGAAGATGCTGATTTTTTTTTTCTATAAGCTTGAGGGTCAGATATTTTTTGCATCATCATCACAAAGCCCTGATTGCAGATGCAAATTTAGGACATTTTGTTTGAATTTTGTTGTTTTTCATGCAAATTATCAGAGGCAGCTAGAGACAGGGTTTGTAATGATAGTTCACTGGCTGCCACAGCTAGTAAAATCACCAACAACTGTCAGATGGTCTTTTTCTGTCTGAAATTAAGAACCCATTGTTTCAAAGTATTTCAAGAAATTCTGTCCACTAAATCTGCCACCATTATTGGAAACTGCAAATGAGAAGTGATAGATAGGAAAGCTTAACAGTGACTAAGGGAGGTGAGGTGTAGCCACCAGCAGCATCCTCAGTGGAGAAAACAAGTAGTAAAAATGCTGACAGAGGAGTCTCCTGTAGTAGTGTGATAAACCCACTCTGCTTTTCATCACCATGGCTGCTGTGTTACCACATGAACCCACACAAGATGTCCACTGAAAACTCTGCAATTATGAAGTTATTTATACAACCTGCTGATAGCAGCCCTCTTTGTCCAGCCTGCCAGTCCTCAACAGTTTCCTCACACTAAAGGTGTATCACCGAGACCAGTAACTGTGCACATTTTGACACAGGGTCAGAATATAAACACACCGCTATTCAACTCTGTATCTGAAAGTGGAACATCCACTATCATTCCTTTCACAGCAGCACTTACTCAAAGCCCTGGCTATATGAGGCTTTTTAGCTTTGGCAATTTGAAGCTCCAAAAAATTATGCACACAGTGCTGTATCTTTTTATTAGTTTTGCCTGATCCAACCCAGTGTTTAAAGCACTGGATCATATATGCCAGCATTAACAGCTGATAGCACAATAGTTATCTTGCCTAGAGGTCATAAGGGCAGAACAGCTGATGACACTTGAAGAGTTGTGACATGTTTTAATTTCTCTCAGTGACGAAGTTTTAACAAATTATTTAAATGTTAGCAGTTCCTTATTGACACTAAACAGTTTTCTTTAATGTTGGTTAGTTTTACAGTATTAGTTAACATTTGATGGAGCAACAGGAACAGCCATGATTCAAAGAGGAAGATGAACCTGGAACGAATGTCATGGTGCTAACCAAGTTTAGAAAGGTTAAAATATACTACCAATAAATTAAATGTTGCCGACAAAGCCACCTAGGTTAAAAAGAGCCTAGGACTCTGTTAGGTAAGGCTACACAGGTTCTTTAAAATCAGGGGTAAACAGAGCAGAGTCTCAGGATATCATTTAAAAATGGTCCATGGTTTATTTACATAAAATGCATTAAAATAATTAAAAATTACCCGCCAAGTGTCCTGTCCCTCGAATGGTGGTAACTAGGGATGTAACGATGCATCGTGACACGATTAAAATCGGTACAAATGTGTGACGACTCGCATCGGTTGACAGAAAAAATGAATCGCGATTCTTGGCGAATGCGAGAGAAGTAGGATATGTTGTTTTTTTGTCTTTTCTTTAATTAGAAATAGGTTACGTTGTGGCTGCAGCTTCCACTGCCGCGTCTGCCTTTCTGTGTCACACACACACACACACACACACACACAAACACACACACACAAACACACACCCCTACACACATGCGCAGTAGTGGTAATCGGCGTCAGGCCTGACTATACTGTAAATGATACCATAACACAGATCCTCCAGGAATTCACGATGTTGCAATTTGCAACTTCAACGCAACTAAAGTGAATCCCCGTGAATTCAGGGGTGTTGCAATCTTAACCAATCACCGCAACTTCCGCGCAGTCTGCACGGGGGATTAAAGTCGGGTCAGGGACGGCCGCACCTGCGGGAGGATCCCTTCGTGGGACCTCTCCCCGGCGCTGGCTGGCCCCCGCCGGGCACATTTCCTCCGAGGTGGTGCGCCGCGACCGGCTCTGCGTTTACAGCGCCCGGACCTCGCCGTTTCCCGGGGCCGTGGACTCTCATTAAAGGGTAAATGAGCTATCATCTTGTTGTTTTTATTTTCAGTTAGCTCATACTTCAAGCTGAAAGGTAATGGTCAGATCAGCTGCTTGCTGGCAGCCCTAATAAGAACACAAACTGTTTTCTTGTTTCTGTAAAGAGAGATTTTTTTCCTACAAATAAAAATATATTTTTATTTGGTCATAATTTGTCTGTAGCTCATTTTGATTTAAAAAACATCGTGAAAAAATCGTATCGTGAACAAAAAATCGTGACTCGAATCGAGTCGTGAGTTGAGTGTATCGTTACATCCCTAGTGGTAACTGTCTGGGATTCTCCCCAGGCGTCTGCCCCGGACCTCTCCCCCGTGTCCTGTCTTTACTGACTGAGCCGCCACTCGTAGCCACTTGCCGTCAGCCAAACTCCGCCATCAGCCCCATGCCTCGTCTCCGCCTGGCCCTGGAGCTGGCCCCCGGTGCCCACCGCTCCAAACATAGATTGACCATCAGGGGGGTCCCATCACTGGCTCTCAGGGCCCTCGCACTCCACCACCTTCTTCTATTTATGTGCGTTTCCTCTGCTGTTCCGTCAGTTTCCGCCTCTATTTTTGAAGCATGCTCTACGCACCTGATGCTCGTGTTCCAAATCAGTCAGTGGTCTGTTCAGGGATAATTGGAAAGTCCACTCTACATGCAAAAAACAACTCCAAAACCACTTCAAGACACTCAATAAAGCACAAAGTTAAAAGCATGCATTTTTCATAAAACTGACCATATCACAGCAGCCAATCCAATCATTAGTGAGACATTTCCATCTGCATCAATAATCTCAACCAACTGGTGGCACTAGTTAAAAAGTGACCATAAATATCTGCACAGTATTCTATGGTAATTAAATGGAATCTTTGTCAAAATATTTCAGTTTGAACCAAAGTGGCTGACTGACCAACCAAATGACATTACCATTCCTCCATTAGAGCCCTGCAGCCGGCTGAAGACAGTGGCCGACAGACATAGATATAGTCATAGAGAGAGGAAGTAGATGTGACTAGTCAAAGAAAATAATAATAATTCTAATAATAATTAACAGTTTTATTATTATTCATTGTTATCAACCACAATAGTTTTTAACAGTTACCCTATGTCACAAGCTACAGATGTGGCAGACTGCAATAGGACCAAGCTGATTTGAACAGCAGGGACTAGACGTCTGTTATCTTCACCTCTGCTGTCTGAATGTTGGTCAGTCACTTACAGGTGCCTCAATCATTGGAGTAACTTTGAAAGTTCTTTAACATGTGGTTGAAGCATATTGCCCATCATTACATGTTGTTCATTACATAATTCCATATTCAGAACCAATGACATTCTAGCTTCCAACATGCTCACACTCCATTCTAGAAGCTTCTGTTAGCTGTGTGATTTCAGACCTGAACTAAAGAGCCTCTGAAGAACTAGACTCAGAGCACACAAATCTGCACGAGTACATACAGAGTACACACGGAGCAAACAACAAGATGACGGCAAAACAAAGTCAACTGCAGATTGAAGTGAAGACTTCACAGAGTGTCAGGAAACTGACCTCAGATGAAAGATGCAGAGAGACGTTCAGAGAGCTGAGGGCGATGCAGATGGAGTGGAGAGCAAAAGCTGCTCTGGAAGAGCTCGAGCAGTGCAAGAAAAAAGAGGAAAGAGACGAACAAACTCATATGCAAAAAGAGAGCATTGGAGAGGCGTGGAAGGAGAGGAGAGCCAACAAGCTAAAAGTGGATGAAGAATCCAGCTTTCAGTGCCTGACCTCAGAGCAGAAGGGCCAGGAGCAGAGAAGAAGAAAAACTCTGTACAACAACTGGGTTGGAGAGCCAAGAACAGACAGTGAGCTTCACCCAGATGACTTCACCCACCACTCCTCTACTGAAAAACCAAGCCAACAGTCTAGAGGTATATCTCTCCTGTTTCAAAAAGCAGTTTACTGTTTCATGCAACCCCTTTCTCTGTGCTAATCATCCTGTGTTTTCCAACCAGCAGAACCAAAGTTCCAGCTGCAGCTGCAGGACAAACTCAAGGTTAGGCAGTGGTTTGAAAAGTTTAGTTTGAGGAAAGAGACTCGTAAGCTCAAAACTGAGGTGTGCTACTCAAACTGGACTGCCTACAAGGAGAGCAACCAGAGCAGTCTGTCTGAACAGGCTGACTCTTACAGAGACAGTTTCTCTATCTCTAGAAACGGCATCCTGAAGAAATCCCTCTGCTGAATGTAAATATAGAGATGTTTTATTGATTGTTTGAACTATTTCAATAAAACTGTTTCATTCAAATATCTGACTTGTACTTGTTGACATGTTAAAATGTGTTTACATTCACAAAGTCACACGCGTCATGTAGTTCAGATGATTGACACTGTGTGCAGTCTTATAATTAGTTTTCTTCATCAGGTCAAAATTTTAGTTTGTCTAATACTAAAGTTTACCTGCCAAACTTCCCATCAACCTCAGCTGTTTACTTTATCATTATTACACTGTGTCATATATGTTTATGTAAGACACACAGTGGTTGTCATGCACCTGGACTGTTTGCTCTAAAAGCAGGTGGGAACAACTGAAAGACTTCTTTAGAAAACAAACTTCTGTGTTCAGTTAGGAAAGCAGAAATAAACAAACTAATGAAACCTACAGGACTTTACAGCAGCATGAGACAAATGGGCAAAATTAGAGTTTAAAATGGAAACACTGATTCATAGGTTTAGCCCTGACCTGCCATATGTTTTACTACCATTTGTGCCTCATTTAATATTTAGGACAATATTTTTCCCCACTGTAGTATTCTTGTATCTCCCCAGGAGATCCCACTGCATGCTGGGAGCTGGCCAGCTACAAGAGCAACAGAGAGAGCCGGGCTCTATTTCAGTGGCTCTTAATGAAGATTAATTAATGGAGAGGGCAGCCCGTTATAAATGATCGTAAAGGAACTGAATATAAAGAAAGCAAACTTCATTTCGCAGTCACAAGTTTGCTTTTTGTTTGTTTCATGTCTCTAAAGTCACCTGAACCACTTCAGTGTTCTGAAGTGTATTTGATCTTTGTCTGCTGCACCATGTTTACATCCAGAAGTAATGAATATAAATAACACAAGAACAAATTAACACTACACGCTAATAATATTATAGGAATATACTCTGAAGGCAGAAGGATACAGCAGTGTATTGCTGCCAACATGACAAACATTAGTTATAATGAGAAACCTTTCACAGTTTTACAAAATCATATCGCAGTCATGTTAGAACAACGTATCACTTGATCTTGTTGAACGTAAGCCTGACAAATGTGATGCTTTTGAGACCAATACCGATTTACCAATATGTTGGCAAATATACTGTATATAGTAGCTGTGTTTTTGAGCTGGAATTTAAAAAAATAGACCTTTTCTATGTGGATTTTGCACAGTTATGACTTGTACTCAGGAAAAGCAAACAAACAAACCAAATAAGCTGAGTACCTGGAGAGTGAGAACTGCAATCTCCACACAGAAAGGCTCCAGCTCGGTCTTGAACTTCACAGTGACACCAATATATGAGCACAAGCCTAAGACGTGGGCTCTGGTGAAGCTGCCACAAGTGCAGATCTTGGCGGTACAGGCAAATATTCTAGTTCTTCTCAGTTTATGCAGGACACAGATTTGTTTTAAATAAGATTATTTATTGAATCCTGAACAAAACCAGTTCAAGAACCAGAGCTAGTGTGGAGGAGAAGAGGTACTCGATCCACACTCGTCACATTTGGAACCATGATTGCAGCCATGTTTTTACCTACAGTTAATATATTGCTGTTACACTTTGGCTTATAACTAGTTATGAATGTGCGTGCGTGCTACATGCATGAATGACACCATGGTCAGCTGATACTGAAAGTAAAAATTACAGGAAATGCAAAACATATTGTAAGTTACATTCCAGTGATTTATGCATTCGAAATGTTGTAGTTCTTATTGTTTATTGTATTTTTCTTAGTTAAAAACTCAGATGATGGATTATAGGAACAAAAACAAACACAAGGCGAACTTAAGTTCCATTTTCAGTTTCCAGCAGAGTGATTATATCGACGCAACGATTAGGTGAAAACAAAGAAGAAGAAAAAAAGCTTGATAAGGCATGTTGAATATTTGATGTTCATGTGGTATGTTAGGGTGGTAACTTAACGACCAGTAATATTTAGCATGATAATTATTGGTTTGATTAGCTTCATGGTTCATGATTGTGACTATTATTGTTTAATTAACAGTTTACAGCAGGGGTGTCAAACTCAAATACACAGTGGGCCGAAATTAAAAAATTGCAACAAGTCAAAGGCCGGATTATGGAAGCTTATTGCATTCGCTTGAAGAAAAAAAAAAAAAAAAACTAATTTTTTTTTGAGTAATTATCAAGATACTTTATTAAAACTTTATTTAAACAAACAATATTACATGAACAATGACAAACTCAGACAAAGACAAAAACATAATAATCATACATAAAGTAAAGTCACACCTCCATGAGAAACCAAACAAAAAATTATTGCTGTGGTGTGTGTCACATATCAAACATATAACAGATATAAAGAGGAATGAGAGGAACATCAAATAAATAATAGTTCAAATCAATAGAAGTGAAATCATATAAACAAGTAAATCCATACTAATTAAATACATATCGACACTTGTTTATATAATAGTTTGTAATAATAATGAGATTATTCACTAAAAACTCATTTCTTTTGTCTTTGAGGATTACTCCTGTTCGAATATTTTGAGAGGACCAGAAGTCCATGTCTCTGGAGCTGGACAAGATCAGGTTGTGGAGAGATTTCTACAAATTTGGACAGTCTTACATTCATAAAACCTGCAAGTGACTCCCGTGGATCTATGGTGACTCCTGCCCCGCACTTTCTAACCTTACTGGTTCAATAAAGGTAAGGCATGTAATTACAGTTACAGTTACACACAAGGTATGATACTCTTGTTATGTTTTAGACTTTATCCTTCTATTGTAAGCCTATTGCTCAAAAATGAATCCCCTTTCTTTCATTATATTGGCTTGGCACAAGTAGAAGGAGCCATTCGTCATAATGTTATGTGCTAATAGTATACACTAACACTATACAGACATAACCTGAAAATACTAACACAGAAGTTGTTTGTTGTTGAAAGGCGATTAATTTTTGATGAGCAACAATGTCCAACATGATGGAAACAAAACTGTTAACTTATCTGACAAGTGGAAACCCATAGACATGTCCGTCTATTCCTTACCTGCTACATTAAGCAATAGGCTTACAATAGAAGGATAAAGTCTACAACATAACAAGAGATCATACCTTGTGTGTAACTAATTACATGCCTTACCTTTATTGACCCTGTAGGGTAGAAAGTTGAAGATGGGGCGTGTATGTGCGGGGCAAGAGTCACCATAGATCCACGGGAGTCACTTGCAGGTTGGATGTTCTCGTGGGATTTCAAAGTAGGCCTATCTGATAATTCATGAAAAAAATTACCACGAAAACCAAAAAATAAATTACTCAGAAAAAACACAGTTTTGTTGGGGTTTTTTTTTCAAGTGAATGCAATATGCTTCCGTACTGGATGGGTTCAACGTATATTGAAAATTTATTGAAACAATCTTATTGCACATAATGTAGACTTCAGCAGCAGACTTCTTTTAAACTCTTCTACCTTCTGCAGCCTTTGTGTCGTGTCCAGATGCTTGTATCTGTCGTGGTGCTTCGTTTCATAGTAGGTTAGGTTGTATTCTTTCATTACAGCCACACTGTCTCCGCACAGAAGACTTTGCCATTTAAACATATACAAAGCCTCTCACCTGTCTTGAAGACATGTTTTTAAAGTCCACCTTTCGTTTAGCCATTTTTGGGGGAGAGGGATAGTTGAAAGTTGACACAAGTGGTGTGTAATACCATAAGACTGCAGGTTAGGCGTGTGTTCGCAGGCCCGTGATTGACGTGCCGACACACAGGCAGTGCATTGTGGGAATTGTAGTATTATGGTGGTGCATGTGATAGACCAGCAGTAAATAGATTTTATCATGTGGGCCAAAGATAATTCATTCATGGGCCAGATGTGGCCCGCGGGCCTTGAATTTCACACGTGTGGTTTACAGGATTAAAAAGAATAAATTAAATACACAAGAAAATAAGTAAATATACAGGAACCCTAAGCGGACATACATTCATACATAGAGTTATTTATGTCATTATGTTGAAATTACAAATGCTGTTATTGTTTTAAAAAATAGATTTATACTGTATTTCAGATGTCAAATGATCAAATGACGTGTACGAGTTCCTGCTTCTCACATGTTCTGTTTTCACTTCTCTAATATGATTTTGTTGCTAAAGCTGGCAGGGTAAGGTAAAGTTCAGGTTAATGTATAAATAGAAGAAGTCCAGAACAGAGCGAGGGTCAGGGACAGGTCAGAGAGGTGACATTTAAATTGGGGAAATGCTAACTATTAGAGGAAATTAAGAAGGCTTATGATGCTATCTGTATCTATGGGGGGGGGGTCCGAGACAGCCCAATAGAGAGTGTATAAGAACCAAGTGTTAGAGATCCACAGGGAGCCTTATTTGTGTGTTGCACTGTTAAACACTCCTTCTTGTACAAGAACAAATTCAGCTTAACTTTGATACTTCCTTATTGAAGGGTCATTTGAAAATTCTTATAACAGTTATCCCGAGATAACTTGTTAATTGTCTCTAGATAACGAGACTTTGTTTTCCCAGTGTTTACATTTTCCTTCTTGGTCGGGCAGCACAGGGGCGTCCTCCTGGGACAGAAAGTTTGTACCAACTTCTGGGTCAACCCCCTTTCACTTCCCACAGCAGTGGAATGACACACAGGAGCTCTGGAGCTGACTTTGAGACACTGCAGCCTTTTATTTAATCGTGTACAGCCTACACTGTACATTTGTTTGTAACCAAACTTCTACCGCTAACCTGTTCTTTTTGATCTACCATACACACACATTTAGTCTGACTTAACCACTCAGACCTTACACACACACCTTACACATTGCTCTATTCCCCAAAGAACTATGCTGCTCTTATAACACAGGGATAACGGCATCATTAATACAAGATCTGGTCTGGTATATTAAATTATTGCAGGAAATATCATTCAGTGTAGCAATGTCAGAGGAGCAGCAGTATATCGATTAGTGCTTCACATCCATCAGACAGCATCAGGTCAATATGACGTCACATGATGGAAATCTCAGGCCTGTCACATTTGATTCATTATCTTGAGATCAATAATTAACTTATATTATTACTCGTACTATCTCCAGAAAACAAAGTCTTGTTAAAAGAACCTAAAGTCAAAGTGGACTAAAAATAAAACAATGAAAAGTAGAGGGAGCTCAAACCTGTTGTTTCATCAGTGGTACATGCACTATGGGTTGAAAACAAGTGAAATAAAAAACATGTTGGAGGATGGGGGAATTCTTCTTATTAGTAATGTGTTTATTCACTCATTCAAACTGTTCAGTTAGCCACCATTATTATTATTGTTTTATTATACAATATGTTTATATCAGGGCTGTCAAGTGAAAAGTAATTATTCACATACTTTATGACTAATTTATCTCATTAATTCAGATATCCTGTGAGTATTTAAACACATGAAATGGTCATGCGGGGCGGCAGTATGGTTCACACTGTCACCTCACAGCAAGAATGCTCTAAAATGTGTTTCTGTGTGTCAGTGGTGTGATGGACAGCGTACCCCAATAATGATAAGCGGTCATGGAAAATGAATAATGAATAATCTGTCACATGTAGATGTCCAGTGTGTGGACTGATGACTGGTTAGCATCAGTTGGTTGAAGCCTCTCGTGTAACCTTCAGATAAACTAACGGTTCTTCTGTGTTGGTCTTCCTCTCAGGTCTGAGAAAGCTGGAGAGATTGCAACTATCCCACTGACTAAGGTAAGCCTCCGTATTCTTTTTGTGTGTGTCAAGCAGCTTTCCTGCCCAGAAACAGATTAACCTTCACAGCCAAGTGTCACTTGAGTGTCAGGGAATATCCCAGCAGTCTTTGGTGCTCATGAAGCCTCTTGGATGAGTAAATGTCAGTCCAGTTCTGTTTGATTCTAAACAGCCTGTCACCTGGGTGACACTGAATAGTCATAGATGCACAGAAACTGTTTGAATGATGAAGGTTAGTTCAAAAAGAGAACATCGGTAACTCTTAACTTCATGGGGTGTGTTTGATTTGTATTGAGCTGCTGAGAAAGCATCAGTTTAATGTTCCTCACTGGAGTGATGTCTGATGTCAGACCTGTGCTTCAGTCTTTAGACTGCCTCGATCACTCAGCAGGAGAAGATGTCTTTATGTATTTAAAGACTTGAAGGGTTGAATTAACCCTTGTATAACACATCTGCAGCTCAGCTGTGATGAACTATCTCGTTAGGTGTAATCAGTGTAAGTGTTTCTGGAGCTTCTGCTTCCATTTTAACAAATGTGTCAGTTCACACTGACTCTGAGAGACGTGCATCCTGTTTTTCTCTTCGTCTGGCAGGCTTAGAGGAAAGATAGGAAGACATTTAAATCACACTAATGCTCCACTGTTCACATGTTGTGAAGTATTATTTATTAGCCCTACATTCACTATGGCCATATACAGCTGTGGAGTCTGACTGTCTTAACGTGTGGTTACCATGATGTCACATTAGAAGTTTAAGCAGCCTGTCAGTGAAACAGAATTCTGCTATTAACATTTAACAGCAACAACTGTAGCTGAGACTCGTACGGTGCATCAAATTATTGTTCAAATTATGAGGTGCTCAAACATATTGGTGTTCATTACAGCTTGATTACTGTGTATAAAGTGTGTGTGTGTGTGTGTGTGTGTGTGTGTGTGTGTGTGTGCTATGTAGCATTTATTGTTTGTAGACAGTTTGTTTTGGTTTGTACGTGCAGTCCGAGAACCTAAGACATTAAAATGTATAATTACTGTGATTCACGCCTCAAACATGATAAACCATGAAATATCCATGCAGGTTGGTTTATTACACCATCTTCTGAAACACATTCAAACGTGTAACAGCTTCATAAAATTAGCTTGTCTGACTCTTCTTGCCTCACCCTTGCAAAGTGATGAGGTTGTCTGTAGTACCTCTGACACACTGTACATGTACACACTTAAGTAAAAAGCCATCATGTGTATGTTTTGTATGTGAGTTACATGGCCAGCAGGATGTTTGGATCAAACTAGTTCAATTCAGTTACACAGGAAACACTGCTAACAACTTCCTGGGTTACTAACAGTTATGAAATGCATGTCAGCACACTAAATGATCATAGATCGTACAATCACGGTTCAAATATTTAACATACGGAAAGAGTGCACACTTTATTTGAAAACTCTCTTAAACATGTTCTAAAGTACAAAAATGTGCCTCCCTTCTTCTTTGTTGTGTCCTCATTTTCAACCTCCACCAACATCCATCACCTTCCCCACCAACCCATGCAGATTATTAATGAACGTTACAGGATGTATTCCTGGGTGGCCGTGCTGATCCAGGTCTTTATAGCCATCAGTGTCACTGTGTCCTTCCTGGTGATGGGATCTGCCATGAAACACACCAGTAAGTTTACTACTTAAATGTCGTTCACTTGTTTCCTTTGTTACCATTAATGTCAGAGGCTGTTAGAATTAAGAGAACATTGCCGTGCCGTGTCGTAGAAAGAAGTGTAATGTTAATAACAACAGTGTTCTTCATGCTAAAACAGTGGTATGTAGTTTTTAAACATTCATTTTCATTTTTTCTCTTCCAATATTTAAAGGGATCATTTGACATTCTGAGAAATGCACTTATTCACCGTCTTGCAGAGAGTTAGATGACAGGATGGATACCATTCATGCCTGTAAAATAAATACTAGGATACAGCTAGGAGACAGTTAACTTAGCTTAGCTTAACATGAAGACTGGAGGCTGCTTGGCTGCTTCTTTGGCCGGCCACAGTGACTTACCGGAGTCTAACTCATGGTGACAACAAAACTCCAGGAAGTGACTGCATCCAACCGAAGAAATAGTCTCAATAAAAAGGAGCAAGCGTAATGTAATGACTGTAATTGGCTGTGTTCCTTTCAGTTGACGGCCTGGTGAGCTCGATGTGGGGCAGCAGACTGGAGTGGCTGTCCAAAGCCTGGGAGCGAAACCTGCCAAACAAGCAGCACATCTGCTCAGCGAGAAGGTGAGCACCAACGTGTGAAAAGGGGAATGAAGCCCAAGTGTTTCATTTGGTGGCTCGTCTTTGTGATGACACATCACAACAGCAGTTTATGTTCTGACCTCCACGAGAACAAACCTGAAAAAGTGTGACCTCATATAATATGAGACGGCACTGACCCTCTCACAGATCTGATGGCATGGGTTTAGTGTTGGTGTGCCAGGTTCCACAACAACTAGAGGAGCCCTCAGAGGCAAGAGGGGAAAAGATTGTGGTGATCCATCATTTTTTTATTTACTGTATTAAAACCTAAAATGACCCTGCTATGTGATCAGAGATGAAGGAAACCTGCTCAGTTGAAATGCTGGCTTCTCAACAACAATGCAACAGCCAATATGTTCTCATGAAATTTACATTCTGGTCCAGAAGGCATTGTGTTTTGCTTTGTGATCTGTATTTGCCCATGTCGACCCGAGGTTACGGGGTTGAGCCGTGATAAACACTGTAAATATTGGAGTCACATTTGAAAGATAAACACAGCTCAGAGCCAGAAGGACCTGATCAATATTTCACTGTATTTCACTTTAAAATCAAAATACAGAAAATAAAGCCATGAATATTTCAGATCATTTAAGTTGCCATCAATAACTGCAAATATACATTGTAACCTAGAGGTTTTTCTTCAGCAGGTTTCCTCAAACATGACAAAGACATTGTAAAGTTAGCATCTCTACCCGGCCCTCACAGTGTGTGTGCCATACTGTCAGCAGGGTGGACTGACCAGGCCTTTCCTCGTAGTTTCCAAAGACATACCCCACTCACTGATGGAAAAAAAAAAAAAAACTTAAAAAATGATACTGGACAAAAAGAAAAAAATCAACTGCAAAAGCATAAACAAACAAAATTCAGGCCACGCTTGGAAAATGGATCACCAGATCTAACTTATTAAAATATGGGGTTAACATGTACCAGCAGTAAGTTATGTCAGAGAGCCAGAGTGCACTGACACTGACACACCTGAATAAAGCTCTGACTGCGCATCTCTCCTTCCATTTCTTATTGACCTCATGTTTGTTTCTTCCATTTCCTTTTTCTCTTAACTTTGGTCTCGATTGCTGGCTGTACCAAATACTCTGCTTTATGCAAGGCTAAAAAATGTTTTAAGAAGACATTTTACCCTGAATGTGAAATTCTGTAAAAACTGTCTCTCCGTGATGCATCCATTATATTAAGTATACCTACGTCTGTCCTGTCATAACATCAGATGTGATGGCCAAATTCAACGAGCACGGATGTTGCGCACCTGAGCTAATCACCGCTGTTCTATTCAATGTTTCAACCACGACAAGCCTAGACGCTGTCCGGTTCAGAAGCGGGCCTCCGCTCAGCTCCACGAGGAATACCTAGTCAGGCACGATATTGGTTGAAGATGCAGTCACATCTCCCTTTACTCAAAACTCTCTCTCTCTCTCTCTCTCTCTCTCTCTCGCTCTCTCTCTCTCTCTCTCTTTCTCTCTCTCTACATGTCTCATTAATGCATGTTAATGCATTGCATGTATGTAGCCAAATTTAAGGAAGTAATTCCTTCAGTATTAAATTCAATGCCTCAATGCAGCAGAGGACTTGTCTGCTTCCTTTAGCCCCTCACAAATAGATAATCTTGTTCATAGTATTACAGGCTCATTACGGACAACTCTAGACTCTATTGCACCTTTGAAAAAGAAGATAAATAAACAAAAAAGAGGCACGTAAATCTGAACGCAAATGGTGTGCCACTAAACTGAAAGAATCTCGTTTAGTCTGGCAAGATAATCTCAAAACATACAGGAAGGCTCTCCGTAATGCCAGAGCAGCCTATTACTCTTCATTAATAGAGGAAAATAAGAACAACCCCAGATTTCTCTTCAGCACTGTAGCCAGGCTAAAAGAGAATCACAGCTCTACTGAACCATCTATTCCTTTAGGTCTAAGTAGCAATGACTTCATGAGCTTCTTTAAAGATAAAATTATAACTATTAGAGACAAAATTAATCACCTCTTGCCCTCAACAGGCATTGATCTGCATTCTGATACAGCAAGTTTTAAGTATCTGTAATTAAACCTCTTCTTAAAAGGCTCACTCTAGATCCAGAGGTTTTAGCAAATTACAGACCGATATCAAACCTTCCCTTTCTGTCTAAGATACTTGAGAAAGCTGTAGCTAATCAGCTGTGTGACTTTCTCCATAACAATAGTCTATTTGAGGATTTTCAGTCAGGATTTAGAGTGCATCATAGCACAGAGACCGCATTAGTTACAAATGACCTCCTAATGGCATCAGACTCATCTCTGTACTTGTCCTGTTAGATCTTAGTGCTGCATTTGACACCATTGACCATCAAATTCTTTTACAGAGACTGGAACATCGAATTGGCATCAAAGGAACCGCCCTAAGCTGGTTTAAATCGTACTTTTTAGATCGATCTCAGTTTGTTCACGTCAATGATGAATCCTCCATGCAGACCAAAGTTTGTCATGGAGTCCCACAAGGTTCTGTACTCGGACCACTTCTATTTAGTTTATATATGCTTCCTTTAGGGAACATTATTAGGAATCACTCAATTTTCATTGTTATGCTGATGACACCCAATTATATTTATCGATCAAGCCTGATGCAACCAATCAGTTAACGCCTTGAGCATATTAAAAAGTTGGATGACTACAATATTTTTTTTATTTTTTTTTTATGTTAAATTCAGACAAAACTGAAGTTCTTGTAATTGGACCCAAACATCTCAGAAACTATCTTTCTAGAGACTTGGCTACTTTAGATGGGATCACCCTGGCCTCCAGCTCCACTGTAAAGAATCTTGGAGTTGTTTTTGATCAGGATTTGTCCTTAACGTCCACATAAAACAAATTTCGAGGACTGCATTCTTCCACTTACGTAACATTGCCAAAATTGGACGCATCGTGTCTCAAGCGGATGCAGAAAAACTAGTCCACGCACTTGTTACTTCTAGGCTGGACTATTGTAACTCTTTGTTATCAGGCTGCTCCAATAAGTCTCTTAGGACTTTGCAGTTAATTCAGAATGCTGCTGCACGAGTTCTGACAGGAACCAAGATCAGAGATCACATCTCTTCCAGTTTGGCTTCCTTGCATTGGCTACCTGTTAAATCTAGAATATCTAGAAGAATTTAAAATTCTTCTCCTTACTTACAAAGCTCTTCATGGTCAGGCTCCATCATATTTAAAAGAGCTCATAATACCTTACTACCCCTCTAGAACACTGCGCTCTCAGGATGTTGGGTTCCTTGTGGTTCCTATAGTTTCCAGCTATCAAGCTCCTCTTCTGTGGAACAAACTACCATTCTGGGTTCGGGGGGCAGACACGGTCAACACCTTTAAGAATAGACTTAAGACTTTCCTTTTTGATAAAGCTTATAGTTAGGGCTGGCTCAGGTCATTCCTTAGTTATGCTGCCATAGCCCCCCCCCCCCCTCTCTCTCTCTTGGATTCACTTGACACACGAAAAATCAGTCTCCCATCCATCCATGCATTCATCCATCCATCCCCAACCACCTCCTCTCAACATGCAGACTTGGTCACTTTTTATATTACATCATCAGACAAAGGCTTACTGTTTTCCTGAAGGTGACCCGTCACCTATGTGCATGAAGTCACCAGTCTTGTTGTTCCTATGATGTTTTTGGTGGACTTTGGTAGACCTTTGGTAGGTCAAGTTGTTCATGTTCCTGCCATGTTGTGAAACTTGTTCATGGTGTTCTTGACCTGTCAGAGAAGTCTGTCAAAGTGTGAAGTAAGAAATATTCCAAACGCCTCAAACAACATTTAAAAATGTCATGTCATGCTTCAGCCAAAGCTTTTACTTATTTGAAATATCTGGTCATAATTTTAATTTAAAGCAAAAATCAAATCTGTATTAAGAGTGTTGAGGAAATTTTCCTTCAGGGGTCTGTTTCACAAAGCAGGTTCAACAAACTCTGAGTCAAATCCTGAACTCTGGTGTTGATCTACTCTGAGATCGGAAACTCTGAGGTTTTCTGGTTTCACAACCAGCTGATTTGAGTTGGTTAACTCAACTCAGAGTAGTTTAACCTGGAGTTTTAAACATGAGCTCCACAGACATATAAAGCCAGCATCAATGGAGCCCAGATTCGATGATTGAACATGGAAACTGACAGAAAGAGGGCAGCATTTTTCACCCCAATAGAATTGGAAATTAATGACTGCATATGGAGAATATGAGGCAGTCTTAGAAAGAGTGCAACACTGCAGCGGCTGCTTAAAGAGAGGGAGAGGGCATGGAGAGCATTGCTGCTCGGGTCAATGCGTAGTTTAAAATGTAATATTTGCAATCACAATAACTTTGAAGGGCAAAATTGCAATGAATGGAGCCTATTAATTTATTTCACTGTAGGTGCAATCCGGCGGGGGAGAAGCACACTTGGCAGCAACTTAAGAGATGAAATATAAAAACATTGTTCAAACAGGTCAGACATCTGCCTGACTTGACTCTGAAACTTCTTTGATCCCTTCCATAATGCTCTTTAACACTCCAAAAATGTCTTCTTTATATTGTATTAAACAATGAAGCCTGGGGCTGGGCAGCAGCAGGAGACTCCCCTGACCTCATCAACTGCAGAGTTGACACAGTGAGACAGCTGTTCATGAAACTCCAGAGATTTATTGTGTGGAATTCATGTGCAACAGGTTAATTTATGTCCTCTTTATGTTTCCCAGTTACCAGTAAAAGAAATTTATAAAATTCACTCCTAAAAAAAATCCAGAAGACCGATAAAGAAATGCTTATACCTCGACCGCCAGATTAAAAAAGGCAGATTTGGAAATCCAACTACTGAACATAAATTAAAGGTGGGTGCATGGTCCCATGTCATTATGTCAATGTTAACTATTGAACATAACTTAACTGGCTTTTGTATTGTAGGAAATAAAGAAGACCAACTGAAAATGTGCCTCATGTTTTTATTTGTGGTGGTGCTTTAAACTCAAAAGTGATTAGTACAAATCGTGTCTCTGACCGCTCGGCCATCCTGCATAGCTGGCAGGTGGACGGGGCCTCCACATTGGAGATTATGTGTGCAGCATCACATCTGATCTTGACAGTGCAGAGAATGACAGATAAATTAAATTATGAGGAAGTGCTTAACACAGTGAAACTTCTTAGTCTACATGTACCTGCACATTATTGCTGTGAATGGACTTCCTATTCACATAATCAGCCTCATTATGTGAGGGAGCCGTGATTGGAATGTGCGTACCATCTATGCAGCCAATCACATTGGGAAATCCTAAAACAAATAAAAATAATAAAAATGACTAATTCAAGTCTGAGGTGGCAGCCACAATGTCATAATCAGCCTGATATTAAAGGAATTCAACAGATCTCTACATCCTTCACCTGCGATCCTGTGGAACTCTTCCTTAATGGCCCTGACAGGTTTGTGTCCAGGGAAGACAACTAATATAGGTAAAAGTCTTTTCAGGGCGAGGCAGACTCTTCTGATGGCCCTGCATACAGTTGCCTTACTCAAGTGCTTCAGCTCTCCGATGTTATACAAGAAACTGCCATTGGCAAAAAAAAACGCAGCGCCACACACAAAATCTGCTGCGGTGTGAGCGCATGACTGCGACTCGTGATGTTTGAAATGTGCGGACGGATAAGGTTGTGTATGTAAATTATAGACTGTGAAGTACAACCGTACCGCTCAAAAAGAAAATGAAGCTGAAATATCTATGCGTGGTCTGAGTACTCTCTGCCGACAGTATGTAAAAAGGTGCCTTCTGGAACTAGAGGACGTTCTGACAGGCAGCAGGAATGAGGAAATCAAATTAAGTATGTGGCTCTGAAAGTGCGGGCGAGACAGAGAGAAACTCCAGGGTTTCTTCAGGAAAACCTGGTCCCGACCAGGTTAGATTCACGGAGTAGTTATTCTATGGCAACTGAGCTTGGGTTAAGTTACCTCACTTTTGAAACAGGTTAGAGTTAACCCTCTCTCTCGGGTTTGACGACCCTCCTTTGTGAAACGGAAAACTCTGAGTTTCCGTGATTCCAGGGTTAACAAACTCTGAGTTTTCAATAAAACTGCTTTGTGAAACGGGACCCCAGGCGTAAGACTTTCAGAGTTTCACTGCTCTTACACCAGATTTCCCCAAAAGCCAGTCGAACCTATTTCACAGTCTGTTTACTCTCAGGTTCTTTGTCTCTGGCTACAACAGGCTTTCTGACGTCCTGGTTTAATTAATTATTTGTTTATATTTTCTGGCTTGGTGCGTGACATATAATTCAGCAGTTTCCAGATGTTTACTTTGACTTTGTCAGTCATGCTCCTCTCCTCTGTCTTTCTTCCAGCATGGCTAAAGGATTCATGTCACTGCTTGGATTTGTTGTCATCTTTATCGTGTCAGTGTGTGATCCCAAGGTGAATGAAACACACGCGCACACACACACACACACACACACACACGCACACGCACACACACACACACACACACACACACACAGTGATGGTTTTAAGAAACTAAGATTGATGATACTCACCTGAAATTCACTTTTCTTTTTCTCTTCAGGGTTTTGTTGTCATGTTGGACAAAGTTGTGTCGTTCTCCCTCAACACTGAAGTCGGACTGTTTGTCTTCATCATGCTGAGAGAATCCAGAGAAGATAGATTCCAGTGAGTGCCTCTGTTTGTTTTTGATACATCTGTCATGTTAGAGACGTTCGAGAAGAAGATTTGATAAATGATTTTAAGTTTTGGACAGAAGGTGAGCAGATAAGCAATATTACATCAGAGGGTTTGCTTTACCGTTATTATTGGCACGACAGGTGAGGACTGCGGTGTTTACACTGAGATCCATAAGCATCACTGAACAAGGTACAGCTCTCTTGTAATAATGAGATATTAAGATATTTATATTGTGGAACAATTAACTTTTTTTTGTTTTCCCAAACTGAATAAACACACATCTAAACACTAAACTGGCTTTACTAGTTCAGTCTTGTAATAATGAAGATATCAGCTGAAAAATATATATTTTTCCATGGACAGATTTGGCTCCTAAACTTGTGAATTTCACATTTATTTTTAAGATAATCGTGCTGTGTCAGTGACTCAGCACACATTTCGGTTAACTCCACAGCCAAAAGTCAAAATGTGTTCAATAAAGATCGATGTAATCAATTCCAAAACTCACTACATGTTTTTGTCTAATGAAATATTCCTCTTCAGTTAATGTTAGTTTGATTACTGTTTGATCTCTGACGTGCTGCACACAGCTTCATGATATCAGAGATATTGATGAGATATATTGATTTAATTATCATAACATAACAGGAAGTCATAGTCTATATATGTCCACTGTGGTTCATGATTAAGTTTCATGGCTCTGTGTATAATAATATTATATTCATATATTTTCAGATTTTGTTTCTCTCTTTCTGCTTTATAAGCTCTCCTAACATCCTAATTTTACATTTACATACAAAGCGGTCTGAGAACGATGTCATTTGGTTGTTATTATGGAGATTATATCATCATCATGTGGAAATATACATATTGTCTTGTCTGACACATTTTGTGTGAGTGTGATGACATGTTGATGAAAGGTTCTCTGCCTCGTTCTTTCAGGCACCTTGCCGTCCCACTGCCAGTCGGCGACTGTGTCTTCAGCCTCAGCTGGCTGCTCCCCACCTACTTCCTGTTTGCAGTGAGCTACGACATCCTGCAGACGCTGGCAGACGTGGCTCATTACCTGCCTGTCTACAGCCACAGTCAGGAAGCACACAACAGCAGTCTGAGCGGGAGTCTAATGGCAGCCAATCTCTCCGTCCTGCTCTGATCCTCAAGCAGCCAGATAAGAGACAGACGAGAAGGAGCTGACATTGCCAAAAAAATCAGAAGCTTAGCAAGTGCTTTTGTATTCTCTCACACTTATCAAGCTCCTGATACAATTTGAACATTTTAAAGACAAGCATTGTTTGTTTTCGATGACGTTAGCAGCCATTTTTATTTTTCTGTACTCCTCTTGCGCATGCAAATTATGTAGCTGCTTGTTTTTGTTGGGTTTTTTTTTAAATTCACAATTAACTGAAAACTCCCTTGTGTGGTCGAGGACTTTCCCAACAGATACCAGGGACCAGATGTATGACCGAGACGTATGCACCAAACACGTGCATGAGCCATTTCCCACACAAACACTGGTAATTACTTCAGGCCAAGTGTACTCATGTGGGTACAACAATCTGTGAGTGATATTTGAATGTGGAAAGTGAGAGAGAAAATCTTACACCATCACTTGTGTCGGTCATAACTACGCTGTACTGTAAGTAATGCTGAGATGATAGAACACAGCAACATGTCTAAAAACAGGATGATGCAGGCTGCAAACATACCACACGGTCTGTGCAGGTGGAGCAGGCAGAGGTATTCACATCCAGAACCATGTGAACACAGCTTTATGAGTGCAATGCATCTGGTCCCTGGTGCTGTAGAACTGTAAATATATACATTTTAATGAGAAACGATCTAATAGAATATAAGAGTAGGTTGAGTCACTATCAACACACTATGCAGAGTATAAAATTATTTGAATGTTCACGTACATACATGATGAAATTAGTCAATTTAAACCACTGTCTGTTTGAGTGACAGATTTCACCTCCATCTTCTTGATCATCTTTTGTCACCAAAAAGCTAAACCAGAAGCACTCTAGTGCGAGGGGTTCCAACCTTTTTTTGCATCATGGACTATTTTTATACTGACATGACAGTAACACTATTACTATAATATTACTGTATATGCATTAAGCACACTGAAACATAAAGGTAGGTCCGTTCACTTTTCAACATTTAGTCCTAGGTTCAGTCGAACAGTCAAAAAAAAAAAAAAGACCTCCTAAAGATGTGAAGGAAAATTCATGAGGACTTAGGATGATGTGACAGCAGAAGTTACTCACGTGTCTGTGGTAAAACTACAGTTCAAAAGATGGACTACAAAACGCACAACTGAGATTCTTCTCCCAGTGTGTTCATGCAGGAAATATAAACATGGATAACCTGGTGAAACATGATTTCATTATCAAGGTCAGAAGTGAAATAAAAAAGGAATACTGACCTCTTGTCTTTGTCACATTGAGAATAATTGCTCATACTAAAAAGTTTTTAGGAAAGGACATAGGAGGTCTTTTTTTTTGACTATTCGACTAAATAGTTTTTGCAATTTGCAACATATGAAAAGTTTCATTCAGGAGACACAAAAATTCTAATTGCTGCAACTTCCCTTTATGTGACAACGTGCAAGAAGTGTCCCTTTTCTCCCACTTTGCAAACATGCACTGAGAACGAAGCATGCCTCTTTAAGTTTCACCTGCTGTGTACCACAGAAAGCACCAGCATGACGGAGCTCTTTAAAATCAATGTTTTATGACACAAATTAAACATGATGACATTCATGACTGTCATTTTCTATATATATATATATATATATATATTCTTCATTATGGTGGTTACAATTCACAGCTGGAAACAAAGAGGACATGATGAATACAACATGAGTTCAAGTCGGTGAGTGTAAACAAAGTTTGGAGGTCCAAAAAAAAAAAAAACTGTGAATGCAGATGGATGTGTGTTGCATGTGGTGGCAGGCCTCAGGTCTGGCACCCAGGGGAGTGAACCCAAAACACAGAGGCACGACAGGGGAGTGGGAATCCACTACCTAAAGTATAAAACCAGAATCAATAATGCTGCTGGGCAACCTCCAGAACCTTAGAAGAGGGTTTGCTCGTGTGAAAAATTTTGTAAATAAATCGATAAAGTGTTAAAAATAATAAAAAACATACACACACACACACACACACACACACACACAAAAGAAAGGTTTTAAAAACACATCATCTTCCTGACAGGCAATATTTAGTAAGTATAGGTTGTAATATTTGTCAGTGACAGACTGTAATAATATAATAACAAAAGCATTTTATATACTAGAATAATAATACCCAAGGGAGTGGAGAAAAGTTCTAACAAATAAGGAACGAGCAGGTGATAACAATGTTAATGACCAGGTATGAGCTGAAGGTTATGATCTCAGACTGATTGGCAGTGACATGTTGAGTGTATGTTGTGTCTATGACTGTGTGTTTTCATGAGTAACAGTGAGGAGTTTGAAGATCTGGATTAGTTAGTGGTTCAACGCCTTTCACTAATTGGCTAAATCAATATTGTGTTCAATAAGCAGATTTAGCCATGACTGATGTTTCTTGGCGATAGCTAGGCAACCATTGTGGGTTGAGTGTGATTTGGGGGAACTGAGGCTAAGTTTCTGTGTTATCAGAAACCAAAAGTGTTGTATGGGTTGGAGCATTTGTCTGATTTAGAGACATGGGTTTTATGCAGTTTGTTTTATGTGATGTGTGTTGAATGGATGACCTTACACTCAGTTAGTAGTAGATTAGTGTTCTTTGTCACAATACATAAATTTCTGTAGAGGATAGATCTTTTTTTCCTATTTGGCAGTTGGCAGGTGGATGTTATCTAGTTGTTATCTATCTATCTTTATGGTTGCTATTCATCCGATAAAAGAGATTAGACCATCTTTTTTTTTTTTTTGTCTTTTAAAAATGAGGTGACTCGCGTTAAGTCTGATCTGATATTACCAATAGTGAAAGAGTGGTGTGTGTCTTGGGTTGTAGGGTACCAGTTCACTGTGATAGAAAGAATAGTTTATTTGCATCAGTGTATGGAGTAGTCTGAGATTTGTGAGAAATTGTTAATGACACTGATGATTTGCTTTAGTGAGTTTTGTGGATCTTGAAAATAGAGTAGGATATCATCAGCATATAAATTAATTTTATGGTTTTGATGGAGTGAGTCAGTGTTTCATTGAAATGGTCAAAAAAAGGAAGGGGCCGTGAGGGCATTTGTGCAGTGTAAACCTTTGTGATGTGATCTTAGTGGTGATGGTGGCTGTGGGTGTAAAAATGTTTACAAATCAGCAGGTATTCCATCTGGTCCTGGTGCTGTTATTGGGCGTTTGTGAGAGCGTTGTGTGTACGGTCAAGTGTTAAAGTAGCATGTAAGAGTTTGCAGGTATTTTTATTATCTAAAACAGATTGAATAGCTGATGGGTTGGGATTATTTTGAGGTGAACATAGATTACGATAAAACGTTTGGAGTGTATCATTTATGGCTTGAGGATATTGGGTATAATTCACTGCTAAATCTTTTATTGTCAGGATTCGTCTCATATCTCAGGAGGAGAAGGTGAAAGGTTGTTTTTTTTGTCTGTATATAATTTAATGGGAATTTTAGTGTTTGTAATTGATGTCATCTGTTCATTCTTTTATTTTGTTTTCTAGATTATTTCAGTTTTTGCTTTTCTTGACGTGAGGAGTACAATATGATTGATATCATTTTCTCTAATTACCTCCTTACCTTATTCCTAAAGTAGTGTTGAGAGGTATTTGGAGAATTGTTCATTTCCAGAAAGGATGCACACTCCTCCTTAATAAAGACATCGAACTGATGATCTTACATTAAAGTAGTATTAGTATTAAATCACTGTGTGTGACAGGATGTTGATTCAATCTTTAAGGTGAGTGCTATAGGTGTATGATCGCTTATTATGATTGGGTTGATTTTAGTGTCTATAATATTGGGAATGATAGTGTTGTTATACAGAATAGTCAGTTCATGAAAATGATATTAGGGAGAAAAGAGAATTCTCTTGTAGTTTGGTCAACCATGCTGTGGTTGGTTACTTGCTAGAAAAATGTGTGAAAGAATGAAGGGTCATCGTCACTGAGGATAAATAGGCTAGATTGTATTGAGGGCCTGTTAGGATGTGTTGTTCTGAATTATTTAGTTGACTTTCTTGTAGTGGGCTTTCAGTTTGAGTACATGATTTATGCTGGTGAGCAGATGCCACAAACATCCCATGAAATGGAAAGTCACAGGTTGTATAGAAAAGAAAAAAAGGTCAAATAAATAAATAAAGTTAGGTATTCTTGGAGGAATGTACGTTTGGAATGTAGTATTAGTGCATGGTGAGTATATGAGTATGTGTTTGGGTGCACATGTATGTTATGTGATACAGGACAGGGCAGGGGTGAGAGAACAGATAGGGATGCCAACTTTAACAACCTTCTTTGGTAGTTTGTACTGCTCAGAGTAGCCATGGTGTGTTTGTAGAGTCGCATCGCTATGTATGCTTTTATATTTTTCATTGGATGTTCTTTCATGATGGGATTTGGATCTCCTTCTTCATCCGTTTGTTTATTTCTCTTGGAAAATGATCACTGATGCCAAATTGTGTTCCTTTGCCTTGCTGTTTAATCCTTTGTTCTCTGTAGAGTTTTTTTCCCCATTTGATTTGTTCTGTCTTTGGACAGGTTGGCTGGAGTGGGTGTGGAGGAATCCAGCATGATGCACTGTAGAAAGTAGAGGTAGAGAGTAGAAGTTTTCCAGGTCAGCTTTCTCAATGAGTGACGATAACTGCCGCTGTGGTTTCGGTTAATATGTGTCCATGATTTTCGGTCTTGTGATCAAAATCTTGAACTCTAATATACCATTTCTACACACATACCCCCCCACACACAAATAAAAACTCAAAACTCTTATCAAAATATATTTTATTCTGGACTTTTGTTTCACTGATCTGACTTAAATGATAACAGATCGATGCGATGCGAGAAGGAAAACAAAAAAAACAAAGCCTTGGAGACCCCATGGGAGAGATGCTGCTGGCCTGACATGACGATCTGTTGTGGCGACACAGATGAATGCTGACTCAGCGACTGTGGCGCAGACCTAAGGATGGCATGAACACATCAGAGCCGCTGTGAGATACTTTTCAGATCGCTTGGCTCAAGTGCTTCAAATACAGGGAAGAAAAAAAACAAAAGTTCACAGGAGTCTAAACAGGAACACATGAAATCTGTTCGTCCATTAGTAAAAATGCCCAATTTATTCCATGGGAGAAAATAAAGCCCATTTGTTTTTTGACAAACATTTCTCAGCAGCAGAGCTCTGGATGCAGATGTAATGCTTTAAACTTTGATCAACTAGAATTGATAAAATCCAGTTGAAAATATGTGGTCATGATTGTAGAAGATTTAATTTGTCTTTTCTGCTTTTTTCAGTCTCGTATGATCAGAAAAATACACTGGGCTTAAACTTGAATATGGAATTAAATTTGTCTCATTTAGTGTATGATGGGATGTTTTGAATGCAGAAAGATGTTTTTTAAGAAGCTACTTCCTTAGTCATCGGATTGCAGACAAATCACCTACTTCAGTGATTCTTTTGGCCGAAATGGAAGGAGAAGGCATCAAAAGTTTGAGAGCCCAAGAGAAGAAAAACTACTGAGCAGACAATGAATCTTTGTGGTCTTTGAATAAAAATATTTTCTGTGTGTAAGAATATCTCTATCAAATATAATCAATTGTGCAAAAAAATCTTGAGCTCATAATGTCCTGACAATTCAGACCCGAGTGTAACTACATTATATCTGCTTCCAGAGCAATTGTCTCCACAAAACATCCATGACTCCCAGTTACAGCAACGAAAACGGGGGAACCAGAAAAATTCCCTAGAGTCTTGGCTTGATTGAAAAATTACAATTTTATTCAATTTAAAGACTTTTTTATTGTCTTGTGTGTAAGCCAAGGTGAGTTTCAGGAGAAAGACATTTTCTGGGACAAAGCTCCCCAAAAAGATTCAAGCAAAAAGAAAAAGTAAAACATTTCTTTATTAAAACATAGACAAATTTAGTGGTAATTTGCTCCTGGGAGAACTCCGCCCAGGCAAGGTGCCTTCAGAATGACAGCTCAGCTCAGTAAGCCTTACATTACAGGGTCAACCTTTACTATTTGCAATAGCATCAAAGTAACAAAAGAAAATATTTTTTTTAAATTTATAGAACATGTAAATTAACACTGCCAATAAATCATCAATTCACATTTTTTTTCAAATCTACAAAGAAATTACAAAAATGTAACTTTAAATTTGTCTTTAAAAGAGTATAAAATGTCTCGTCAGTAAGGAACCTCAGAAGGAAACATGAGTGAAGAACCAAGAGTGAAGGTGGGAAGGGCAGATGAATTGAAATACACTGTGAAGGTTCAGCTCAACATTTTCTGTTTGTCTGTTTTTGGACTGACCAAGTCGATCACGCTGTGGGGAAAAGACTTTACATTTGACCTTTAGCTACTTGGATTAACACTTCAGCTGGCTTCTAAACAGCACGGATGAAGTGCAGTTAGTCCCCCACACTATGACAGTACCTGCTAATAAAAACAGACAAATGAAAATGTCCACATATTGCTTTAATGTTTCTGCCTTTGGGCTTGATTCTGAATAGCGACTGTCAGATTCAACCCCAGGGGGAAATATCTTCACTGGCTGCTTTCCTCAGCATGACACTGCTTACTCCACCCAATGCCAAAGAACAGTAAAAACATATCAGCAGATTTAAATGTTCAGTTGTAGACGTCTGGAGACAGAGCTGCTGTGAAATAATGAAGTTATTAAACCTTCAACAGAGCAGAGCCAGCGAACAGAGGTCAGCAGGCGGACCCATGTCAACGTTAAGAACAAAACTTTGGTTGAAATGAGATTTAAAACTCATCGTACGCGATGACTTTTTCCCTCCATTTATTCAAGACCGCAATCACCAAGTTGGAGGCTTAACTGAATACAGCCAGGCCGAGTGTGCTGATGCTACGTTCAGATTACAGAATCAGTCCGGCTGGCAAAACTGCAACGAAATGTGCCCAAATACAGAACACAGTAAAAAGAGCTGATTGAGGAAAATCGACATAACAGAGTAACATTCTACCGTCTTTGAACGAACGACGGTCCCATTCCATTTTTCTTTGGCTCTGCCTGCTGTGGTTTAAGTCACTCACATAGTTTCTGCAGGACGTCGTGTGTTTGATCGTTTGAGGGTGAATCTAATTGAACTGTTGATGATGTGAACTCGCTAAAGCCGTCATCAGCTGTGAACAGAGTCACTGATGCTGGAGTTCTACAGTTTGTCATCTGAGACGGGCCCTGCTGCATCGCCTAAAACTCACAACAGCCTTAAACATTCAGACCAGCAGGAACCACTTAGTCAAAGAATCCAGAGAGGGTGAAACCATGTGACCAGATAGTGCAGAGAAGAACTGTTTTGGAGTATGTGGATGTACATCATCATGAGGAGAATCCAGAGTCTAACATGAAGTACTGCATTTTGAGGTTAACCGTACGACTCACAGAGTGAAACACGTGATGGAGAGAAGCCTTTAAAATGTTGCCACGTTGGTTTGAAATCATGACGAGCACACAGAGTTTAGTTTTTTTCTTAGAACTGTTCGTGTGTACTGGTGTTTGTCTGCATGTATTCTCCAATTAATAAAACTCTGACCTGACCTGACCAGCCCCGGCCCCCTCCCCCGAAGATAAAAAATATAAAAACATTGAAACAAGAGATCTGAAATTTAAAAAAACTAAGTGCCATCCTATTTTATGGTGGAGGAGTTGATATGTCTGCACAATGAGATCCAACTAGTAACAAAGATCAACACTTTTTTCATTGTTTTTCATTTTGATGACGATGAGCATGGTTTAAAGATCAAAAAAGCAAAATAGCTTCCAAATTTTGGTACATATACGGATCTGTAACTTTTTTTTTGTCTATCACTTTTTTTTCTTTTTTTCACTGCGTCCCTTCTGCATCTCTGGAAGAGTCTGCACAGATAGAGAGGGGCGCTCCGTCCGCCCCGTCCATCTGTCTGTCTGTCTGTCCGTCTGTCTGTCTGTCTGTCCATCTGTTCATCCCTGTGTCTGGACCTGCTGTGTCGGGTGCTTGCTTCCTGTTCCTGTTTCCTGCTTCCTGTCTGTTGGTGGGCGGGGCCGTAATCGTAAGCGTGAGCAGTACGCAGGGCAGGCAGGGACAGTCATTTGGCTATGTACACATTCATGGTCGGTCCATGGCTTCCAACGAACAGCAGCACTATTTCCGAA
>NC_040027.1:27749137-27863423 GCF_000972845.2 Larimichthys crocea
CACCTACAGCTCCTCACACACACAAGTCTGAGTGTGACCTGAGCCTGTGACAGTCAGAGTGAACACACACACTGCTCCATACAGTCTTTACTGTGTTGTCTTTCACACACTGATCACGTAGACCTAACAAACCAACATGCAGCTCTGAGCAGCCTGCTGGTTAAACTGATATAAGAGACACAACAACAACAACATGATGTTAACCGAACAATAACAATAATTGCTGGTTTATTAAATGGCATCAAAATGTTCCTGTTAAAAAACAGTCTGTGAAGTCAAAATGAAACCAATGTGAAGTGCCAAAACTGTAATTCCTCTAGCGTCCACTTGAGACTGGCTACAGAACATTTAAACCTCCATAAATCCCTATGTTCAAATGTCCAACTTCACAGCAGAAATAAACATGTTTACAGCCTGGTACAAAAATCACTTTTGGTCTCTGTAGCTAATTTCCCCGTTCATGACAACTGTACTGAGGGTGAATTTATATACAACTCACCTGTTCACATGATATTTAGGTTATACAGAGTTATACAGAATAAAGAGTGTCTATTCTTTATACTGTCATTGGTTTGTTGACGTTTCCATACACTTTTAATCAAAGATATGGATCAATGACAGTATAAAGAACGGACAGATCATGAGTCACCTGGAAGTTTCTAAAGCGCCATTTAAAAAAACTGAAAATACGCAACGCTGGCTGCCGCCATGTAGGCTGTACTGCTTCTTCCACCTCCCGGCTAATCTAAAGATCAGCAAAGACGTGGATCATCAGCAGACCTGAGGCAGGCCAAATGACACCATGGTGCTAAAACAAGGTATCTGTAACAACACCGACCTGTCAATCAAAGCAGCCATGCTGTTAATTATGCGCAGCTTTGAGCTTTAATATCATGTGAACAGGTGAGTTGTATATAAATTCACCCTCAGTACAGTTGTCATGAACGGAGAAATTAGCTACAGAGACCAAAACTGTTTTTTGTACCAGGCTGTAAACATGTTTATTTCTGCTGTGAAATATGTTGACTCACTTCTGCAGCCTGTCTCAAGTGGCCGCTCAAGGAATTACAGTTTTTAACAGCTCATTTCACAGCACCAGAGGTTACGGCTTGGTATCGATTCAAAAGACTTTCATCACGTCTGACCCTTACCTTCAGTAATGTAAAATGACGTGTGACATCATGCTGTTCATTAATACCGTTCATTAGCACTGACAGATGCCAACCGGATGGGTCAAATGCGGAAAAATCATTTTATGTGTATGTGATTAATAAAGTTTCTAAAAACAAAATAAAATAAATAATAACATTGACCTGAAGCAGGAAATCAAAGCAGTTAGTTATGACATCATGTTACATCATGTTAGGATCAAATAAAGAGCTGTGTTTGATGAAAGGAGGGAGGATACCTGACTCCTGTAGGTATCTGTAGACCAGGAAGTTGACCTCATCACTGCTAATGCTCATCTTTACTCCTGTTACACCATGAGGTCAGCACGCACACACCGAGCCTGCAACACACACAGAGATCCATCAGTGAAAGGAGGCGCATGGTTCACACCACACACAAAACAACACGAGGACTGAAACAGGACTCATGCATCAGATAGAAACCAACAAAACATTTGAACTTGTTTCGACTTTTGCTGGAATGTCGTAGGAATGTCAGCCTCGTTGGCCACAAACAACACACACATTTCTGACGGGTGACTTTGTACGTGTACGTGTACGTGTACAGTTTTCTCACGATGGTTGCTACAAAGCAAAGATAAAGAGAGTTGTGCTGTGATAACCTCACAGAGCGGTGTTTAGGTGTCTGTTCATGGATTCATCACTCTGTGGTGTTTCTGTCCGAGCTGCTTCTCCACCATTTAAGGACTGACTTCTTCGGTCTGTGCACGTCAGGGGGGGTCGTGATTCCACGTTGCTTTTGTCTGTAATTTCGTGAACTGAAGAGGTTGGGAACGGCGACTTTAAAAAGCTTGCTGAGAGCCAGAGAGCCTATTCCAAATAAGGCCCAGCTCAAAGCCTGTTTCCCCAGAGAATAATCAGCCATGTAATGCCTGGAGCTCGGTGTCTACAGCCCCCTCTCTCCCAGGAGGAGAGTTTTCTGTGCGTTTAATGGCATTTAAGTGGATGAAACACTCTCCTGGGCACTGTGAGCACTGGCTTACATTTCATTTCCCAGGACGTTAGATTTTCATCGTCTGGCGCGGCAAAACATTTAGCGTGACCTGTGGCCTTAAAGTGACGCAGGAGCAGGAAGCAGTCAGGATCAGACTGCACTAACAGTCAAACTATAGAGGTCTGCTTTCAGACTTTCCACAGCTGATTAACAGAGACCATGAGACGAATGCTGAATGACAACGAGGGGAAACTGAACAGCAAACAGGATGCAGTTACACAACGCACATGACGCTGTAAAGTAAGAGAGGGCCACTGTCTCCACTCAAGACACAACAACAACATGCGAGCAGACCTGGGGTCAGCTGCATCACCTTCATGAGAGAATCAAGCTGCCGTGGCTGAGCTGTTCAGGGATCTGTCTGTGGCTGAGACAGCAGCAGAGGAGGCGATGTTAGCCTGGACACAGGGTCAGATCATACACCAAATAACACACAGCACCTCCGACCAGTGTTTGAGCTCACAGGTTACTCCATCCTGATGACAAACAGGCAGCATTGTGTGATGTTCCAACAGCCTGGCATTGCTGACATACTGTTCTGTAAATGAGGTCTATTATTAAATCATAAGCAGCTGTCCACCGCTTTCACTTCCAATTTATGACAGTTCCACTCTGCCTGCTAACTTTAAAACACAGACACACCCCTGCACCGCGTGGTTAGTGTGTGTGCACCGCGTGGTTAGTGTGTGTGCACTGCGTGGTTAGTGTGTGGATGAAAATAAATGAATGTATAACAGAAAAACATTTTGTTTTGTTTTTGTTAACCTATCAAAGGAGAGCGGCTCCAACGCTGATCTTCTGCAGTTCCACCTCGACAGAAATAAACATGCTGTGCCCAGGAACTGTTACACAATGCAGCCAAACCTGATGACGACTTAGCTCCAGTGGTTTCTGTTCGTCAGCCAGCATTACATTTTTACTCCTCTCCACTCTCTGAGACAGTTTAATGTGATGCAGACTACACACCTGGAAATGAGCACAGAGCTCAAAATAAACATGATAGATTGTGAAGGTGTCTCTGCTCAGTTCTCCTCTCTTCACACACTCATGGATCAAAGTGCATGTTCAAAGCAGTCCAACGTGGCCTGCAGAGTGGACAAACGCTCTGCAGCAACAATTACAGTGAAGGACAGAGACTCTCCACTGAAAGTGATACAGATGACACCATTGGAGCTGAGCTGGCAGAGTTCACTGCACTGCCTCTAAACCTTTATCTATACTTGATAGTGTTCCTCTGACATCACTTCATGTGTGAAAACAGCTGAGAAGAAGACAGTCAGGCGTGTCATGGGACCTTAAACTAAGACAATGGAAGAATGCTTTCATTATCCGTTCATCAGGATGCCAGTTAACCACCTCACAGGTGGAGGATGCGTGCATTGTGGCACAACGTGTCTGTAGTTTATTACAGGCATAAATCATCAATTACAATGTACAACTGTGACGTGCAAACCACAACTACAGACATGAAAGTCTGAGGCCTGCAGAGACTGCACTCATCCACGTGTACGTGTTCACCAGTGTGACAGAATCTAAGCTTCCACCAGTAACAATGTAAAAAACAGGGGCTTCAACCAGAGGTCCACGACCCCCTAGGGGCTCCGCAGAGGTACTGCAGGGGGTCCACCAATTTTTGTCAGAATAATTGACAATGTGAGGATTGAGAGGACTGTGAGGATGCAGATAATTGAGAAACTACAAACAGTGGAGGCATTTTCTAACAGGTCAGTAGGTGGCAGTACTTTTTTTGCCACTATATCCATACATGACACGCTTTGCACACACCGTGCAGCAACACATATGCCTCCAGAAGCTTTTGGCACCAGCTCCCAAAGGGTTTGCTATCACTTCGAACCTCCTCCATCCACGCCCAGCGCCATTTATTTTTGATACCCTTCTCGACACCTTTAGTGTCATCCCTGGGCTTCATGAACCTGCGGTCCATCCTGGGGGTTAGGCTACAATGCTTGTTACTGCAGACTAATGATGCTCACTTTCAACTGTCAACGACACATGAAGTGCCTGAGTGTCACAACTAGCCTAAGTCCCGCCCGCTCTACTTCTGATTGGTTAGTAGGCTTAGAATGAAAGCTGGGCTTCTACTGGATTCAGAGAAATGTCTAGATAAATATGGCCGAACCAAAGGGCGCACACTCTTATCTTTTTTTTCGCAGTCAACGGCGGCACACCATGCGCAGTCTTGCCGATACGCCAGAGATCCAGCACGGCAGCAGAATGCTAGTAGGTTAATAAGGTGAAATAAAAGTTAAAGTAAATATAAAAGTTACATTTTTTTAAAATGGAATGACGTGGGTGTCCCTGTCTCTGGTCCGAGGGGTCCTTGGGCGGAAAAACATTGAAGACCCCTGCTCTAAAATGCATAGACTGCTTGTGGCTCAGTTCTTTTTTCTTTTTTTTTGTAATGACAGAGTATTCACAAGCATTGTCAAACAGATGTGCCATCAGAAAATCCCAGGATCTGTGGGGATCTAGAATTTAAATATTCTCCACATTGTGCATTTGAATATGGAGTGCTCTTAAACAAGCAGTCAAATGTAGTCTGGACGCAGTGACAGGAAGCTGCACAGAGGAATCAAACAGAATGTATCTTGTTTCAAGAAAAACTCATTCTAACATTAGACATTAATGAACACATTTCCATATCATTACATTTACGTCCTGGCCTGTGGTCGTGGGTACAGAGTACATTGAGGCTGTAGAGCGTGCTGGATTTTATTTGGACCAAACACAACAGCAGCTAATTGGATCAATACACCTAAAGTGAGAGGAGCAGGTGGAGTGTAAGAGTAAAGTAAAATCACCTGCTGTTTGTTTGGTTCAAATGAAGAGCTGCAGACTGTCGAGTCACAGATCACTAGGACCCCTCTGCTCAAATCCCATCTGACAGCAGCGCTGCCCGGGGAGCACCGTGGCTTTGTAAACACAAAGCTGCAGTTCCCTCCTCCACCATCGCGCTGCAGTGGCGCTGTGGAGCCACCATCTGCAGCCCCGGGTCCTCTGTGTTGACAGTGTGGGAGAACAGAGGGGGGATGGGAGAGGAAGGGAATCTCTGTCTCTGCATTTCTTCCCTCCTCTCTGTCTCCCCTCCCTCCCTCCGTCACTGCTGCCAGTGGCAAACTGGCCTGTACAGTAAATCTTAAATCAAGTCACAGCTCAACAGGGGAGGGAGGGAGGCAATCAATCAACGCAACAAAAGAAAATCAGGACATGACAATTAAATACATGCAGCGTGGAACCTGTTTCCTGTTTGCTGACAACGCAGCGCTGGATTCATATTGATGAGAGCGAGGGAGGTTCTGTCCCTCACAATATCGAATCAATATCACTAAGTAAATCACGTTTGCCTGAGGTTATCAGCTGCAATACATCATTCATTCAAGTCAAACACGAGCCAATCGGAAGGCTTCAGCTCACTCCGAGAGGTGTGATCGAAATATGACAACGACTCATCAAATATGCAGGAATGCGCGGTCTCACCATCACGACGCATTTGACTCAATCAAATCTTCTTAGATGATCTGATGTACACACTAGGGATGATTATTCGATAATCGATCGTGAAGAATTGTGTCGATCATGTTAATTTTTTTTAAATCGATCAAACGTTGGTATTAAATAAAAGGGGCTGTATAGAGCGAGTCTTGAAGCAATGCAATGAGTTTCACTGTGTGGCAGCAATGAAACATTTTACCAACCGGGGGCGATATTTGACTAAGAAAACAGTATACTCAGCTACCTGCGAGTTTCCGTAGATTTCAAAATTAATCATGAAGGGGTCACGGCGAAGTGTGGCGTGGGACCGTTTTGAATTAAAAAATAACAAAGTTCACTGCAAACACTGCGAAGCCATGTATAAGTACAACACGTCCACGACTCCAGTGATGTACCACTTGAACATCATGCATCCGACCCTGGTTAACGTCAGTGCACCCCAGGCTGGCCAAGTTAGCGCGGAGGTACCCGTGTATCCCGGCAACGTCAGTCCCCTCAGAGTGGGTGTTTTCAGCTGCTGGACTGACGGTCACCAGGCTGCACTCGCGTCTGACCCCAGAGCGCGTTAACATGCTTATCTTTCTCAACAAAAATCAGTAGGCTGGTGCTGAAGTTACTGTTACTGTAAGTACATTTTGACCAAAGTATTATTATGTTTTTGATTAAGTTATTGTTTAATATAATCGCTGCACCGCATATCTTTAAGTTTAACCATTGAACGTCGGGCTTAACTGCTATAAGAATTGGACTGTTCTTCTTGTAATAAAGATTTCATCGAGGAAAAAACATTGTACTTGTATTTTTACTGCACTTTTAATATAAAAAAAAAGAATGATTAATCGATAATCATTCATTTTCCTGATGATCGATCAAAGAAACGTATTCGAATGCCCATCCCTAGTACACACACAGCAGGACTGAACCCCACCCCACAATTCTGACAATACAAAGACTCTACTACTGGTTCCTTTTGTTCAGTTCAAACCTGTATGAGAAATCATGAGGAGAGCTTCAGAGTCCCATCACCCCTCTAGAACACTGCGCTCTCAGGACGCTGGGTTCCTTGTGGTTCCTATAGTCAGAAGTAGACTGGGAGCCAGAGCTTTCAGCTATCAGGCTCCTCTTCTGTGGAACAAACTATCATTCTGGGTTCAGGAGGCAGACAGGGTCAACACCTTTAAGACTTAAGACTTTCCTTTTTGATAGAGTGGTGGATGGCCGTCTGCCGGAGGTTTCTGCCTGTTAAAAGGAAGTTTTTCCTTGCCACCATCGGCAAGTGCTTGCTCATGGTGGAACTGTTGGTCTCTGTAAATAACATTATAAAGAGTATGGTCTAGATCTGCTCTGTATGAAAAGTGTCATCAGATTACTTTTGTTATGAATTGGTGCTATAGCAGTTGATGCTTAAGACCGACCCAACTATTGGAAAAACGCAGAACGCCATCACGCTGCAGCCGCCAATCACAGGCTCAGATCAGGTAAACCCTCCACAGTCAGCTTGAAGTGTCTCTGAAAACTGAGAGAACTCTGAAACTCTATCTGTTCTGGCTTTGTTTATCTGTCCGTGTTTGGTTCACAATTTACGCTGAAAAATAGAAGTAGATTTATTTTGTGACCAACTTTGGCAAGTGACATAGACAGTGAATGAGAGTGAGCAGCGAAATAAAAGGTTATTTCTTGATTGTTTCACAGCGGTTACGTTCAACACATATAGATATAGCCCTGGCACCTCAACCCCCATACTGCTATACAACCCTGCTCCCTATCTGAATGCAGCTTTAATTTTTCAAAATAGCGAACGGCCTTCAGGTTAGCACAATCCCTGGTGCCACTGCAACAAAGCTTACCCATCAAAGAGCAGACAGGCTGAAAAATCAACTGGAAAATCTATCTGTTCACAAGTCCAAAAAAATAAAGAAGAAGAACTACCAATTATCTATGTTCCTATCAGGCTCACACATCCAGCATTGGCTATAATCAGAACCAGAATCAGAATCAATACTGGATCTTTGGGGCTGATGCTGATATCCATATCTGGGGTCTGGAGTCGACATATGCACTGATACGATACATGGATCGACCCGACAGGTTATCATTCTTTCACTTTCCTCTGAACGGTGTCTCTGTATTTGTGTGTTTATGAACAGTCATTCTTACTTCGTATGTCAATAAGTGAAGCTGTGGCCTTTCCTGGAACAATGTGAACACTAGAGTTGTCACAATACCAAAATGAGTAACCATGATACTATACCAGACAAAGTATCACGGTTCCGGGTATTATCGAGATACTGCAGCCTTTTTTGTTATTATTATTTTTATGAACTGCAATGTATTTGTACAAGTTATAAATACTTATTAATTACTTATATTGTAGGTTGGTGCATGATAAACATAATACTGCTGAAGTAAGAATTAGAGTTTGGTTTTTTAAGCAAAATTAGTGGCAGACTCGCCGCTCAGGCCTGGTGCTTCTGCCACGGTGAGTGTGTTGTCTCGTGTTTGTGACTGTAAGCCGTGCACACGTCTGGGCGAAACAGAGCTTGTCGTTTGTCTTGAAGTGAATTTCTATGGAAGCGAAGCTGTCTTCATGGAGTTCATTCTTGCCGGCAGAAACACACAACTAGTCAATCAGCTAACAGATGGGCGGACCCAGCGTGCGGAAACAGCCTATTATATATCCCCGGATGTCACCAGTAACAGGCAAACAGCCAATCATTCAGCAGCTGTGGAGTTCGGTTGAAGTAGTTGCCATGTTGGTTTGTTTACGAGGGAGTAGCATGCAGTGAGAAGCCGAGAGGAGAGTCGAGGCGGCTGCTATGTAGCGGAAACTGGCACCGGTCGTGTAGTCATCCACGGTAGTACCGTCCTGTAGAATTTCTAGTATAGTAGGAACCGTTATGATTTGGCACCGCGGGGTACCGTGCAACTCTAGTGAACACGTCATTATGTTAATGGTACAGACTGTGTGTGTGTGTGTGTGTGTGTGTGTGTGTGTGTGTGTGTGTGTGTAAAGGGCCTCTGTAAATAGCAGGTGCATGCCCTGAAACTCTAGCTGAGGAAACTCACTAACTGCCACCATGCTGATGTGTCTCACCGCATCATGTGTGTTCAGTCTGTGTTAATAATACCCGTCACATGGGTTTCGTGTTCTTTCGACACTTTACTGCATCAATACGTAAAGGAGACCCTGAGCACTGATGGCTGCTGCTGCTGCTGCTGCTGCACAGAGTCTCCTCTGCAGGTGGAAATGGGGCTCATTCCTATTTAAAGGCTCTGTCTGAGACCTGACGGTTCGGCTCTATTTTCAGAAAGTAGCAGAAAGAGAGTGAGGCGGCGGGGGATGGGATGATTTAGTGCTGATATTTCCCATAGTCTCTCACTCTAAAATGCCTCCAATTGTCCTGTCCTCAGCAAAGAGTCGAATGAAAAATAGATTCTCGCTTGTACCGTTGCCTCCGCCGAGGCAAAACACGACAAAGCCAGAGGTGGTTTTACCGTCAGCCCGCGGCAGTTCTCGGCTCCAACTACCTTCCTGACCAAAAAGGCCGCAAACGTTCAAAATGTGAACTGTTCTACGAGAATGTGTGAGCTGCACTGTTACTCATTTAAGAAGGTATCAGATCAGAGCGTTTCGAGGGGAACTCCACAGCTTTTACATATCAAAGTGTGCTTACAGGTCTAGGAGAGTATTGCTGCATGTGAGTGAAGCCTTACTGCTCCACATCTGACAATCTGATGTCATTTCACTCAGCGTCAGTGTGAGAAACCTCTGTGGGTGTGAGGTGAGTCATCCCTGCTGGAGACTAGCAGCTCCAACACACATTAGCCACTATTAGCATAACACACGTGAATCTTTGACTGAACTGTCGATGGTTATTGTGGGTAATGTAGGCACATAGACAATGATAACTCTGGTTATGTTGTATTGCCTTTCCTAAGTCAATGCAGTACTCTGAATATCAAGAATGGTCAAACTAGGTGACTAGCACTAGCAGACACGTTCCGTGTGCGCCGCTGCCACCCAAGCTAATCGTGACTGTTCAGGTCAGTCTGGTCAATGTTTCAAACCCCGTCAGCCTCGTGGTCGAAGCATCTCTCCACCCTGTTTTTGACAGACGTCATGAGCATCCCGCGTCAATCGGCACAGAGCAGATCGAGCTGACAGGAAGTCGGACACAGAAATGCCATAAAGAGTCCAGTGGATTTTCAAAATAAAACGCTTTGTGCAAACTGCTGAAAAACAGCCAAAAGGAAAACAAATGAACTATGTAGAATATTTACATATTTAAACCGGAAAAATGACCAAATCTGAGCGAGTCAAAGTCTGGTGTGGAGAACGGACCAAAATGGCGTTGCAGCAGCACTGTGACAATGTGGTTTACGCATTATTAAGCATTGTTAAAAATGACAGGGAAACAGATGACACTGACAGTGGAAATGAAAAATCAAATCAAATAATAATAATCAAATAACCTTGTCCACTTATTGTGTACTACTGTTGCTGTAGCAGAAGATGAAAGCAGTTTGACTCTTTAGGATTCTGCTTCTCAGCTTGTGGCTGACAGAAATATTAGAACATTTTGATTATCTCAGCTTCTTTCAATCTAAACTTGTGTTGTGAGCCCCAGTTTAGTCTACAGTGAGCTTGCGTGAACAGAAATGAACTCTAATCTGCATGTGGTCCCCCTTGTCTCCGGGTTTACTGGTTCTCTTTGGAGTGACAGATTGCATTGGCATGCCTAGCCCTGCCTCACATGGCCTATGTGAGGTCAGCGAGGCTAGCTGTCTGTCGGTGACAGATGGTAGCATGTAGGCCTTGCCAGCCAGCCTCGCTTGACGGGCAGTTAAACCTGCTCTGGGCAGCTCGCGTCCATCTGAATGCAGCGGGTCAGCGAGCAACAGTTATCTCGCCCACCGCGAGTTGCCGTGCTGGCTTGGATTAGAAGACCCCGCCTAAATCAGAATCACCTGAAGAATGTCTTCTGAAGGTCAAACGTGTTGCACACATCAGAAAAGGGTCATGGTTACCACTTGCTTTGCAGTTCTCGCGGTAGGCCTGGATGTCACTCTGACTGCAGCACAGCAGGTGTGAATGGACATGCTCTGCAGAGTAAAACCAGTGCGGCACATCAAGGGCGAGGATCAAACACACCAATCACAAAAAAACATCCAAAAGAAAGACTCAAAAATTTTAAACAGTTGATTTTTGATTGGTGCAGAGTTTCCACAGGCCTCGGTGACGTCCTGGTTGTCTGTTGTTCGGGGCTGTTAATCCACATTAATCAGACGAGCGTCTATTTCCAGGGACAGACTGGGAAAGCTGAGCTAAGTGTGACAAACAGGATGAGCCAATTTATTGACAGCTGGGGGTATTAGGCGACCACGGGTAGGTGTGAGTGAGGTTGACAATGAAACGTGTTAAACTCCTATTATGTGCGAGAGCACTCAATGACTTGCCGGCACGCCACACCTCTCTAAAGCCGCGTCCAGACAGGATCAGGTGCTGCAACAATGGCTCAACGTAACAGCTGTGAAACAATCAGGAAAGAACTTTTTATTTGGCTGATTAACCGACTTTATCGAGGCCGGCACTCACTCACTCTCATTCACCGTCTATGTCTCTCAACCACTGCTTGCGCTCTCTCTAAATTTAGAAGCTGGTTCATGAAATAAACAAAGCCAGAACACAGCAGGTGGAGTATTAGAGTTTCAGAGACATTTCAGGCTGACTGTGGAGGTTTGACCAATCTGAGCGTCTGATTGGCGGCCGCAGTGTGACATCAGGCTGCGTTGGACCCTACAGCCCACACTGCTACAACCAAAACTGACAACCTCCACTCAAATGAATGGAGACGTTTTCACCGCAGCACCAGATCCTGTCTGAATGTGGCTGAATATAAAACACACATTTAAAGGTGGGATCCAATACCAACGCCTTGAGTTGCCAAAGCAATAGAAAAAGCTGATTGAAGTTTACTGAAGATTGAACTTCTGACTCTGCTATTTTCGTCCATGTTGTGTAAATCTTAAATACACAGTCTGATGTATCTGGTAAGTTCACAGTTTTAAGAAATGTATCTGTCTGCAAACTATGATGTGGAATTCTGCATCTCTGCCAGACATGATGTGGACAAATGAAAATAGTGACATCTCTAATCTCTATCACCCAGACCTGATCTGTATTTAACTTGGTAACTTATCTCGGCATCTTGTCTCTTCACACCTGTCTGACTCTTCCGCTCTCTTTCCATTAAATAGGTTTTTAGGATCAGGGTTAACCAGGGACAAGCCCTCTGCAAGACTCATAGAACTTTTTGGCTCGTGTTAGGACACACTGGAGAAGAAGTGTCTGAAATATTTGTGGTGTATTTTGAGAATGGGGGCACACTTTGGAAGAGGCGTAGCATGCGCGCTAATTTCTAAGCAAACTGCTGCATCATTTGGAGACAAAGGCGTCTTTCTTCTCGTGTCAGCCTTGTGGGAGAGAGACGCTTTCTGCACGACTGCATCAATAAAAATAAAGAAATTTAAAAAACACGGAAGCCGTGTTTGTCTGAAGACCTTTGGCAATACAGGAGAGATCTGACGCCCTGCCAGCTTTTAGCAGGAAAATGTGTAAAACAATAGCAGATGCAGCTGGAGGTGAAAGGTTTCTGTGGGGCACAAACAAATTGGGTGTTGTCTTTTAAATCCTGGCTCGTTCCTCGACTCTGAGCTACTCGAAAGCACAGAGCAGGCTCAGCTACATGCCTCCACAGCACGACAACAACACTCGAGCACGAAGAGAGCAAAATGTTTCTCTGAATACGTTCATGTTACACATTAAGATCATTTCCTGTGCTATGTGCAAAATGATTTCATGGTTTCACCTATGAAAATGAGAACACGTGCTTATAGGCTATTTATGTAAATAGCACACATACACTGGATGACATAAGAACTGCAGTGCTGAGGTATGGCACCATGAATGAAATAAACCAGCTGAGCTGAGGGAAACAGAGCCGTCCACGCAACAAGTTGTACAACTAGTTGCCAAAATGGGTGACAGCAGCAGCAGAGCTGTCACAGCAAAGCATCATGGTTCGACCAGAGAACCAAATCAACAGTGTCAGTAAGTCGGCCTCTTTCGGCTCTCCCACTGTAAACAAACATGAGCGTCACAATGGAGGCTGACGGCCTCTGTGGGTCCTCTCCTGCTTTGTACATTGTGCACTGCTGACAGGAAGTCTGCTGAATTCTTTAACAGTTGAAAACAGGAAGAGAGCACCGTTCTTTCAAACTAAAGCTTTTCAAACTTTCTGGCAATCGCAGGCACTTACAAGACCAAAGTCCCGATCCAACATGTATGTTCTCCATAAAATAAGACACCGGGGAGGGGAGGGGAAGGGAAACAGGAAGCAAACAGCATTTATGGGAAATGCGGTCCATATGTGGGGAAGCTGTGGAGTCTGCATTGAGGGCATTCAAACCTTTGCCGTTGGGTCCGGTTGGGTCAGACTGGTTTGTTTTTCCTCTTTGGTTTCTTAGACGAAAACAAGCGAAGCGTGACCCTTCAGAGGAAGTAGTCCCGGTCCTGTCAAAAACTAGATCTGTGGCAGTTTGTTTGTGGGGGGAACGTGATCCAACCTTGACCCAACTTCATGGCGTACTCTGCAAATATGACTTTGACGGGCCCCATAACCAGACGCACTTTGCATGCTAGGGTGCAGATTAGTAAAATGAGCCACTGCTGGCAGCTAGCCGAGAACAAACTGAGGTTTGCCCTGAAGTGAAAACATAAAGTATGTTACTATGTTGATGTTCAAGCATGTAGGACCTTTGTTTACTGTCTCTGAGTATGAACCTCAGGGGAAGATATCAAGCCATTATCACTAAGAGCTAATGACAGTTTATTTAGAAGCCCTTATTGTGAAAAGATAACCTAAAAAAACAAGTCGCCTCGTCTGCTCAGACTTCATATTTTCATGTTTAGACTGAGAAAACTCCACAGGCTCTGATGTGAACAGGCAGGTAGAAACATTTTACAGCCTAACCCGACCGTAGATCACTCACCACAGTAGTAAGTCTGTAAGCACCACCAGTATGTTCAGTCAGGGCCTTGTACCATGAGCTCAGAACCTGCAACAACAAGAGGTGAAGAGACCGAGTCAGCACTTTTAGTGTTTTGGTAAAATCCAAAGACAAAGGTCACATGATGAGAGCAATACTTTATTTTGAAGGAGCTTTGCTTCTATTTTTAACATGCAAACAGAATTCTTTCTCTCAGATTTGGTGTACAACTGGCAGCTGTGGTTCACAGAATTTTACCGTAATAAATGTGGAATAAACTTTTTGAATAATACAGAAATAAGTACTGTTGCAGTTGTCGGTTGGTGTTTTATTGTGATGCGTTTTATGACGATTGTATAATGATCTTTTTTTGGTACCAAATAAAAGACTGTAAAACATGGCATTAAATATTACAGTGTTTTACTGTATAATTAACAGTTTCTAATATAAAACACTACTTTATTCTGTATGAATTCCCTTAAAAATACACAGCGATGCATATTTTATAGTCTTTTACTGTCATGGTTTGGCAGTAAAATCTACAGACATTTTTTACAGTGCGTGTCAGATGAAATGATTCAGACTGTGACTCACTGAGGCGCTCAGCAGAAGAGAAGTAAGTATTCTGACAATCAATAACTCTTTAAAGTCTTATCAATAGTAAACTGAATAGATTATAGACTGCTGGCTGAAAAAACAACGTTAAGACTTGAACAAACTGTGAAGGACATTTTTTACTATTTTCTGACATTTTACATTTGAAAGTCAAAAATAATCTAAAACGCTTCCGACCGTTCTGTTAACTGACACATGAAATAATATTCCAGCAAAAGGTGGGAAGACGACGGCTGCTGTCTACAGATTTAAACAATGCTGAGTATGAACTATTTTACGAGGACAGAAATTCACGCACACACACAGAGTTTTTGGTGAGACACACTGAATGTAAACAGAACTGTTTGCTCACAACAAAACTCACCCGGGCACTTTTAAAGCTGATTCCAACATTTTCTCGAGACAGGCAGCCCCAATTTGTCAGTGCAACAGGAGACATTTTCACCATCTGTAGCTACACTGGTAAAAAATCATCTGAATGCCACGCACCGGAGGTAAAAAGGTTACAGGCGTACACAAGGACTGAACGGTCTAACCATGTGACTGACTCATTCACAAGTCTGAACAATGGCTCACCTCTTCAGTCCGAGCACAGAGGGAGACAACAACACACCATTAGAGCATGTTCCTAGCTAACACTTTCAGAAGTAATGAATTGCGATGCATTGCAAAAAGCTGGCAATCATCACCGCCTCTGTGAAGCCTGCACTGTGATTCAATTCTGTGGTAATTATAACGGCTGCAGACTGAGGTAGCATTAGAGTGCTGCTGGATTGCATAACACTGTGAAGTGCACTGGAGGTGGTGAACACTTTTTTTCCAGGCTCACTGCTTCCTTCCCTATTTTCCCTGACCTTGATTCCTTCAGTGCCTCTGTCCTTCTAGACATCCTCTCCCTTCACTCGTCTCTTTGTACAGTGTTGGTGAGGCTGTGGCAGAGGGCTGCAGAGCAAACACAGAGATAATGTTACCACAAAGAAAGAAAGCAGGAGTAGCTGGGTGTGGCCAGAGAAGTGTTGAAGGTCGCTTGCTCGAGGACTTGGCGCGGCAGGAATGAGGTTTGTAAGCGGCACAGGGCTGTCGAGATTAACTTGAAATATGAAACACCTGTGTGTGTCTCTGCTGCCACCAGTGAGTAACCCTCCAACACACTCCAACATCACATATATATCGTAAACAACTAGAGCTGCACAGTTCATTCAAATATTGTAACATTCAGAAGTCACACTCAGAAGTCTTTGCAGGGTAAAATGTGACAAAGCTCTTTAGAATGAAGCTGCAGACGTGGAGACATGTTTGTTCGCTGCCGGGCACAACAAATGTCACGTCATCAGGATGAGAATGAAAATTGTGATGCAAATATGATTGTTCTCACCGCAACCTGCAGCTCTATAACCAAGCCGTCCTCTAACTCTACTGTTGCTGCTGCTTCATGAAAAGCTGATGCACTGCAGTTTTCACCACTGCACAGAACCTGGGCAGGTTTGAGTGGAATTAAATGAACAAAATATTCTTTCATTCTTCACCTATAAAAAAGAAACAATTCACCCAATATCTTGTTTTCACTGCATGGCACGGTTCGGCTCGGATCGACTTTGGAACCAGACTGTACTTTTCTCAATTTCGTTTTTTCACTGCAGACAGTATCCTCATTTTTTAGCTGTCGTGACATCATCTTCAAAATGACACAAAAACAGAGAACAATGGAGGACATGGAAGAAATGACTGTCACAGTGCGGAGACTCCAGCGAGGTCCGGTGAAGTAGAAAAACAGTGACAGAGAGACCAGGCTCTGTGTGACCATGCTCTGTGATCTGCAATGCTCAGGTGATACAGAAAAGAGTACCAGGTAATATCCACGAATTTTAAGGATGGAAACCCAAAGAGTGAAGCCGAGCAGTGCCCTGCAGTCAAGACACGAGGTGTAAAACAACAAGCTAACAATGCAGCACTCAAATATTCAGAGCACAATAGTCTGCACACAGCAAGCTTCAACTGTATGCTTTGCAGTCTCAACCAATACCAATCAACTAACAAATGACTGATGATCTCAGAGACCGAGCACAGAGATCAGCCTGAGACGACCTTGTCTTTATCCTGCAACACCTTTGAGACAGCGTACATACATCATCAGCTGAGATCGATGCACTATATCAATACACAAACAGTGCAGGTATGATGTCGGCCTAACTTCTGTATTTCTGTCTGATTATTGCAGAGCGAGACACTCATACAGGCGTGGTGCTTCCTGTCTATCTGATGACCTGTGTACATGCTGGTGCGGGTTTTTGTTGTTCCTGACAGCTTTGTTGTTGTTGTTGATGGTTGTCTAAAGAGTGTTGGCAGGAAGTCTCTGACATGCACGCTCTCAACAAGCAGACAGGAGACGGACTCTAGTACGTATGCTGTGCAGGGCTCAAAATGGGGAACCTGGAAGCCTGAAAAACATATCTGGCAAACACTGGGGATGAATATGCCACCATCTTGGAACATGTTATTCATCCAGTTTTTCCAAATACATTACTGTAGTCCAACAACAACTTTATCACCAGACTTTTGGTGTAAAAACATGCCTGGTTATCATATTCATAACATCCCTGTAACGTTGAGCACATGTTTACTGACGTATGTGTGTATGGGAAGGTTACCCAACAAAGCACAACAGCAAAATGCAGCAGTACTCCTCTGAGGGTTGGGTCGGTTTCTGGTTCTGTCGGTCCACTTTCAAGTATGTAAACTGGTTTGATTTTATGAATGAAGTGCCAATAACTGCAGCTCCTCAAACATCCACGTGAGGCAGTCTGCATAAGTCCCCATGTTAGAGAGCAGAAATAAACACGTTTACAGTCTGGTACAAAAAACAGTTTTGGTCTCTATAGCTAATTTCCCCATTCATGACAACTGTACTGAGGGTGAATTTATATACAACTCACCTGTTCAAATGATATTAAGGCTTAAAGTTATGCAGAATTAATTAATAGCCTAATTATCCTGGGGTGGAAGTAGCAGGACTGCCAAGATGGTGGCAACCAGTGCCACATATTTTCAGCTTCAAAAAGCGTGTCAGAAATCTATGGGTGATGTCACACACACTCTGTCCATTCTTCTACTGTTAGCAGTTGTTAGCAAGCACCTACTGGTAATACAAAGTCAATACTTCCTGTATCAGTTTCAAATTAAAAGCCTTCTCGTGTTTCAGCAGACACAAAGTCTTTATTTCTTAACACAGCTTTTATTTTGGAATATTTGCAGGAACGTTGAATATTTTTTCTTTTTTATTAACATTTCTTGAATCTTTTGTGCTTTGTTAAAAAATCTCTCTTCACTCCTGACAGACACTGTAATTCATGTCACAAGCCACGGCTGTAACATCACACCTCACCTCATCACTGCTGCCCTGTATGCAGTCAGAAAGGGAGCTTATGGACCACAGGCCTTTGACTCGACAACAATGCCACATCATAAACATGGGTCATATCACTAAGTACATGTTAACGCCACAAATCCACGATGAAATCAGTCTTCTGTACTGGCTGATCCAAAGCCATGTGAGACGAGCTCAACTGAAGCACAGAGCCTTCAGATTTAACCCTGCATCACAGATAAACACAACAGCTTGTGAAGCAGCGCTGAGCCTCGGCTAACCCTGATAATAATGCGGTACAATAACATCAGAGTGCAGCAGGGATCCCATGACATTTAGCCAGAGTTAAACACACCTTGAGCTTTCTCTCATGAAGTGACGCCTCATCAGAGGGGAGACGCCCTGTAAAGTCAAATACTAACTCAAAGTCAAAGTAACTCAATCATTTTTAAATCAATAATTTGACATTTAATACAGATTTCTCTACCTAGCCGTGTAATAAGCACAATAACATACAGGGAGAGGGTCAGACTACCTCAAGGGGTTTATGTTCCATGAGCAAGTTGTTGTTGAGTCTTACAATACAGTTTTATGTGTGTATATTCAAGACTCTCACAATATACATTAAAAATTCAGATGAGACACCATTAAACCAGCTCAGAGTTAGCATTAATTATCTAGTTAGCTAGCAGCAGTACAGTTGTCATGAACAGAGAAATTAGCTATAGAGACCAAAAGTGTTTTTTGTACCAGGCTGTAAACATGTTTATTTCTGCTGTCAAGTTGGACATTTGAACATGGGGACTTATGGAGACTGAAATGTTCTGTAGCCAGCCTCAAGTGGCCGCTCGAGGAACTGCAGGTTTTGGCATAGGTTTCCTAGCCACAGCGGTTGCCGCTTGCTTAGTAGTCACAGGTTCAGGTAGCACTGCACACTCTTCCACTCTGCCTGAAGCAGCAGTTTGACACAACTCGTATGAACTTGTACAAAGTGTTCAAACTGCTCTGCACCATCGCCAGTCAATCAAGCAAATCAAAGCCTGTTACACTAAACACTCTGAGCCATCCACGAGAAACAAAAACTGTACAGTACACTACAGCAACATTACATCCTGGTGCTTCAAATACACACACATTTTAAAAACAGTAAGATACCATAAAGAAGCCAGAAGTATCCTCCGCTCTCTCATTGGCTGTGTGAAATCATCTTCTCTCCGCAAAAACAAACAAACGAAAATATGAAACATGTTTGACAAAAAAACAGTACGGGGCCACATAGCCACAATCAGCAGTGCATGGGCGGTTCAACAGTTCACACTACAAGATTAAATCTGCCCCCACAGTGCAGCTGCGGTGTGGCATGCCGTCCCTGTGTCGGCGGGTCAACCATGTCCTGGAAGCCGCGGAATGCCCACTGTCCCCTTTTTCTTTTCTCTCTGGCACCGTGGCAACACCAGCTGTGCTGAGGCGTTCCCACAGGCCAGTGAAGCAAAGCAAGCGCTCCCCGTCACAGTTTACTATGAAATATAACGCCTGTGGCTGAAGCACAAACACTCGCATCAACGAGCTGACCGTTTAGTAGATGAGGCTCTACTCTTTTAGCGTCACGCTCAAACAATCTGTGCAGTGACTGCTTATTAGACACCCATGCACACTGAACAGCAGCTAAATGAAGAATCCTAAAAAAAAATAAAGCACATGAGGAGGAGGACTGTGGTGGAAGGAAGTGTCGGGTTCTAACGACCATGCTGTAGACCTGCAGGAATATGATTGGACGTCGTTAGTCAGCTGATAGCCGTGCAGCTGTGAATGAGCCGGTGATTGTGTAGCATGAATAAAACAGCTGACGCAGACATTGATTCAGTGCTCTGCCTGAACCGAGGCCATCGCTCACAGAGCACTTCAAAATAAAAGGTGCTGAAAATAATACGATATTTGCATGCTAATACTGTAACATTATTCAATATCGTTTAATGATAGAGCTGAACTCTCTCAGACTCTGAGTAGTGTTCTGCTTAACAGATGCCAGGTGAGGTTGGAGGATGGTATAATATGAAGAGGTCTCTGCAGCTGCACCCCTGCTGTGCCGCCTCAGCAGTCTCCATCAAACTAATGAGCAGGATGTTTTATTTTGAAATCGGAGCTATTGTTGGTCTAAATGGAGCCTAAATGTGAGAATTGACTGGTCTGACCTCGGTTGTAGCCAGTGACTTAAATAATGGGCTCCCTGTTTGGGCTCCACACTACACTAACAACTCAAAGTGAAGCTGCTCCTCTCTCACACTGCAGTGGACTTTTCCTGAATGGAATGTCGTTCAATAACTGTAACGGTAAGTGAACGGTAATTCATCAGTATCTGTATTTGGAATGGAAGACATCAGATGATCCGGCACCTCGAATTTCAGTGGCCAAACAGGCTGTGATTTGGGACAGAGGCTGCAGGTCTCTCTGCAGCAGAGTGGAAGAGGGGGCTGCAGCCATGCCTGTAAACTTCAAAGCCTTGTGGGTAAAGAGGGGGGAGGGGCACCGACGCATTCTTCACGATGTTGAACTTGACCCCTGGGGTTGCCCCACACACACACACAGAGACCATGTGACTGCTGTCAAATGCGTGTGTGTGAGAGAGAGCCTAATATTATCTGAGAGCTTAAATCTTGATCCACATTTTCTTGGCACGAACTGACTGAAAGGATTTCAAAATAAGAGTATCCCAATTTTTTTTTTTTTTTTTGCACATGAGAGTTTACAACATACTGCAGATGATAACTTGTCCACTTTGTCAACATTATCACAACAGAGTGAGCTGTGTCTATTAATATATAATCAGCGTTAACCCAAGAAGATGATAAGCACAAATCTTAAAGCTGATAATTAAAAACACATACGGGCTCAACGATTTGAGAAAATGTACCTGCAGTTATTTTAGAACTCAAGCTCCAGCCTTGTACGTGTTCTACATGTTACTAATGGTCCAGTGTGTAAGATTTAGGTGTATCAAGTGGCAGGAATTTAATATATTATATTCATAACTATGTTTTGATTGATGTATAGTGACCTTAAAATAAGAATCATTGTGTTTTCATGTCTTAAAATAAAACCTTTATATCTACAGCGAGAGTGGGTCCTCTTCCACCGAGTCCACCATGTTAAACTGCTATTTTCCTACAGTAGTCAAGAACAGACAAACACTGATCTAGATATAAGTGTTTTCTGGAGAGTATTCATTTGGTTGCAATTTGCAGCTTCGCTGCGAGGTGCCACTAAGTCGTACACACTGGACCTTTAAACATCCGCCTACAAGCACAGCTCAGAATATTTTGATCTTGCATGAAAAGATTCGAAGTTAAGTGTCTCATCAGGCTGACACCATCACCCTGAGGCTTCTTTTTCTCAGCAGCCAGCCAAAGTTCAAAGTTCTGATTACACTAGCTCGTCCTTAGCAGGGTCACAGGGACTGGAGCCTATCACTGCACACCATGGACACAGCACTGGACTATCGGAGAGCCAACACTTATAGATAGATGACCATTTAGTGTCGCCAGTTCACCTAACCCGCATGTTTTTTTACATGTTTCCACTCGACTCTTTTTATGCATCAGGTACTCACTCGTTTTTCTGTTTTCATAACGCCTGCTTTTTTTTTTTTCTTTTTTTTTTTTTTTTTTGGCATCGCCTTGGTCTGGGTTCCAAGAGAGCTGAGCCGTGAGCAGACTGCTGAATGGTCAGGGAGAATCATCACTAGAATGGTCACTTACACCATGCCGTCACCCTGATGTAGAGTATCGTGCTGCGTTCAGCCTTTCCTCAAACACAGTTTGTGCCCTCGCGCATCTGACTGATGACCGCTGCGACTCTGCAGACAGCCGTACACAAAGTAACTGCACGAGCTGCTTCAGAGCTCAACATCCTCAAAGTCTCCATTCAGAGCTGAAGCTATTATTTAAAATAATAATTATGTTGTTCTGTTTAAAGTTTAACAGAGCGACCCGATTACATTTCATCATCTCAACACGGAATCCAACCTTGAAGCTTTCATGTCTTTCAATCTCGTTAAATGTATGTTCAGCCAGAAGCCTTTAACTCTATAAACAAGCTGTTCTTGAATTACTGAATTTTATAGTGTTATTGCCCAGATCAATCATCATTATCGATCATTATAGGCCAATAAAAATATGTGTTCAGGAGATTGGGGTCAAATGTATTCAAGCCACCGGTTACAAAAGCCAATCGATTGTTTACGAGCAGATCAAGACTTCTCAGTCACTTGATCCTTGAACCAAATATCGGTCAAAATATAAGACTAGAATATAATATGCTTCATAGTTCAAGGGCTTTTAAAAACAGTACTTGATTTTTTTGTATGTGTGTAGTGTAGTAGTAGTGTGTAAGATTCGGGGCCTTTATTTTCAGAATAAGGCAGGCATGCAATATAATATCATAACTATGTGTAATGTATGTATATGTATAATCACCTGAAAATAAGAATCCTTTAATTTTGTTACTTAAAAATGGTTTTCTTATATTCTACAGTCAGAGCAGGTCCTCTTCCATAGAGGCGGCCATGTTAAAACGCTGTGTTTCTACAGTAGCCTAGAACGGACAAACTAAACAGTGACTCTGAAAAAGGCCTTCCAAGTGTCGTTTCTCCTCTACACACGGAAGGTGGGGGTGATGTGAGGAGATTGCAATGCAGCGATCACACCACTGGATGCAACTAAATTCTACACATTGGACTTTTAATACCACTTTATTAGCTGCTATAACAAAACAACAAGCAATCCACACCAGTACGTACAGCTCATAAATGATTAACTGTATTGAAGCAAGAAAAACTTGATCTGGGCATCATTACATTGAAACTCTACCGGCTACTGCGACCACAATCCTGTTTTGGTCTGTACTCAACATGACTCTACAGGTTTTTCCCTCCAGAATGTGTTAAATTGCTCACATTTGGTCATTTTTCTGGTTTGTGTGCTTCTAAATATGGAAACATGCTACATAGTTTTTCTGGTTTCCCTTTTGAAACATTGACTAGAACGGCCACGATTAGCTCCGGCAGCTGCAGCGCACACGGAACAATACACTGTACTGCATTTCTACAATCAGTCAATGACCAAAACTATGCACATAGCTACCTACTCATTGAGCTTCATGCTGCCATAAATCACAACAATATTTCTCCTCCTCTCTGCACGTGTGCAGCATCCAGGCCTGTTCCATGTTTGTGTCTCTCTAGCTCACATCGGGCCGTTACCTAACTGAGGAAGACATTTTCACTCACTGCACTTCTTTGTCCATTTTGTCTTCCCCTGCTCAATTCACAACAGTGACGAGTGCTGGTTACATAACTGCACTACTCCACCACTCTCTCTCTGTGATTTAATAAGGCCAACTAATCAATGTGTCCTGTGAAGATAACATGACTCAGCTGCCTGCTCTCTAAATAACCATATTCTTGTTTCCTGTGCTCAACATTTGTTCTGGGAATGCAACACGGAGGAGAAATAAGCAGATCCAGAGGACATTAACATTATATGTCAAACACGCTCCTGGTCACAGCCACACATTTCTCTCCTTTGCTTCGTATCAAACACAGCCTGGTGTTTGAAAGAACAGTCTGGGAACGTCAACATGCTCGTTGGTTGAGAAAAGGCGGCTTCAGCTGTCAAACACCTGGTATCAGATGTCCATACGTCTGTTCTGTCAAGCAGCAGCTCAGGATATTGTAAAATGTACAAGAAGTTAATTAGAGCCACTGAGAGCTTCCTGCTATTTTATCATTTATCTTTAAAAGACGGCGCTCAAGATTCAACCAATCCATAATTGAGGTCAACATTAAGCACGGGGGTCGATCATTCATTTTACTGTTACGTTCAGTGCGTGCAGTACTGTGGCATCATGAGAGGAAATCCAAAAGCAGCAGAAGAAACGCTTTGCCCAGCGATGACACAACATGGTCTGCTGCTTACATAAGTCTCCTGCTCAAACACTTCTCTTTGCGTTGCTTATTGCCGCTGCTGTAGACACAAACGTGTCACTTCTGGACAAGTCGGGTTTTGCATTTATGGAAATCTATCAACTGTAAACTCATATTTCGTGTGTATGTCTGTGGATGTTCACTGTGTATCACTGTAGGCAGGTGTGGCGGGCACTCTCCAATGTACTCAGATGTGACAGGATGACAGAGCAGACGGGCAGGGTGTAGCTTTGGGGCTGTTTTGGTTTTGTCCTCGCAGCCTGGAGAAAAGGGCTCACCAAAGTACATATCCCATTCACTCACTCACTCACACACACACACACACACACACACACACACACACACAACTGACTCTACCTCCTGAGCCACAGCCACCCACAACATATCTATGTTGATATGCACCAGGACATCATTTACTGATAAAAAAAGAAAAAAAAAAAGAACTATATCAGCCAATATATTGACATCAGAATACCTCAGTATCATTCTCAAAGATTCAGTATCAGTCAGGCTCTATATGTAAAATATTCAATCCAAAACAACCCTCTAGGGCTGCAACGATTCCTCGAGTACCTCGAGTAACTTGATTACAAAAAATGATTTCCTCTGCCTCGAAGCCTCGTTTAATTAAATTTAAAGCTCACGTTTTGCACGGATTCTTTTTAGTGTGTCACAACGTGCTTACGTTACAGACGTGTGGACAGTGGCGAAAACAGCGAAAATCAGCAAACGCAGCAAAGAGAAAGTAATAAGAATAATAATTTTATACGATTACTCGATAGAATATTTGACAGAATACTCGATTACCAAAATATTTGATAGCTGCAGCCCTACAACCCTCTAATAATAAAAATAATTAGAATACACCGTCAGCGTACCGTTACTTAGGGGTGGGCGATATATCGAATATACTCGATATATCGCGGCTAGTTCTACGTGAGATGTATGAAATGACTATATCGCGACCATCGAGTACTTGTCACGTAAATGTTTTAAGCCGTCGGCATTTAATTTTCCGGAGTTTTGCCTGTCACTCACTCCTGGTGCTCCTCACAGCACACAGCACACTTCCCCGCCCACCCAGAAAAATCCCCTGCGCACATGCGTACTTTTTGTATCAGGTGAGGAGAGAAGTGAAGAGCACAAGCGAGTTAATTGAAGATGGAGACGGACGACTTGGTTCCGAAGAAAAGCAACTGCGGTCATGCCAGCCGTCTCTCGTTTTCGCGTGGTCACGTCAGCTGCTCCAATATTTTCAAGTGCGCCCTTATTGCCGACTTTATGGCAAAAACTTTGAGAAAACTGGGAAAGTCAGCACTAGCTTACTGCAGCGTGTGGACACTTCCGGTTTTCAAAATAAGACGTGGGTGTTAAATTTATTAAAGGTTTATTTATAAAATATGAAGAATGGTTAAAATTTGATTTAAAACAGTGTCTCATAAGCCAAGTATGATCCTGCACTACTTTAAAGCTCATATTTACATTATGAAATGCATTAAAAATTCATTAAAAAATATGACAAGTGCTATAAAAAAAGTACAAAACAACAACAACAAAAATATCAAGATATATATCGTGTATCGCGATATAGCTTAAAAATATCGAGATATTGGTTACAGGCCATATCGTGCAGCCCTACCGTTACTTACAATACAGCTAGGCAGCATAGTTCAGATGAATGTGGAGCACATCACATGCCTCGTGTGATCAGCTGAATAATGACACGCTGACTCTTTGTTTTTGGAACCAAACAGCTCATACTGCACTTACCCGTGCAGGTGTGACCCTGATCTTAATGTGGGACAGCGTTTTTACGCTCACGCTCGGCCCGCATCGAGCACGAGCCGGGCAAAGGGGTCACTCGGAAAACACGGCAGAGAGCAGGTTTGATCTTCCAGGTGCTCTCGGGTTCAGTTTGGAACAATTCATCACATATACCGCTGTAGTAACCTGTGTTCCATCAGTGCTTATGACATAACAATTCTGCTACATAATAACAAGCACAAACGTAAACAGAAAAGAAAGGCACAAAATGAAAATAAATAATAAGAGGAAATATGTGGGGAGTCATTTCCCCTCCAGTGTCTATGAACAAAGTGACACCTGCACACAGAGCCAAAGTCACAGCCGCCTCTGTGCTGGCCTCCATTCTGCACTATATTTATGCCTACAGCGTTTCTTACATCACTCCAATGACACTGGACTTTCTGTTCACACAGTGAGCTCATAAAACTATCCGAACATCCACAGCATCAACTGTGCTAACCATTAGCATTACACGGCTATGGATTACACTGACAATAATAAAGGCCGTTGTGAGGATGTGCTCCCTCACCTTCTCTGTCAGGAGTTGTACTCGGACACAGCACAAAGACTGACATGCACCTATGTACGAGGAAATACAAAACACTGAGAAATATGGTCAAAAAGAAACTCAAATACTGAATTCATTCTGAAATATCTAAGCTAGGATTGAGCTATATGTTCAAATTCCCCAACTAGCCAGCGTTAGCCCAACAGCCACAGGAATGTGTCTGCACCCGCTCTCAAAATGTAAACAAAAAATTACAACCAGACACCTTCTGATCCACTCTTTTACTTCAGTAAGATTGGCCTAACTGCCTTGTTAACCCACCATAAAACACACATCATTCAAACTAAACCGAAACAAAATTGCTCTGTCTATTGTTTCAGTAATCACAGACTCTAGCTTGGACGAAGACCTAAATAAAATGACAACTATGGACTCCAACTGCTAACAGACAATATATTCTGAGCAGTATTGTTGAGGCTCTACTGCAAACAACCAATAAAACACACAAACACACACTGTGATAAGTGGCCGTGGTTTATGTGTGATAATGCACACCTTCTCGTACATTATCTTTTACATAACCTGCTCTCAGCATCAGCTGCAATATTAGAACAAAGCAACACAGGCAAACCCTCAACATTAGTATGCTAGAGAAATGAGAATGTGTTCAAGAACAAATTTCTGATTTCAATTTCAATTCACGTCTAAAAATACGTTAACCTAATTAGCCTGAATCCTGACTCTGGTTAAACACAGTCAGAGCCTTTTCCTTATCTGGGACTGGTACATTGTGTCATTGAGTTGTGCTTCACAAGGTTGGCAAGTGGCCCTCCTGGGTGTGTGTGTGTGTGTGTGTGTGTGTGTGTGTGTGTGTGTGTGTGTGTGTGCGTGTGTGTGTGTAAGCTCACCCCTCCCCCATACCGCCCATGGCTTTGGAGCAACCAGCTGCAAAGCATTCTAGAAAGCTTTGAATAACACTGACACAAAGGTAATACAATAATTATAGAATATTACACAGTGTACTGTGGCACATTTATGAATCTGCTGTATGTTGCTGACAATAAATGTTGAACAGTAACATTATGAAGTGTGCTCATAACTATGTGGCCTGTAAAGCACAGTAAGTGACTATGGACAAAATGCTAACACAGCTCAAAGTACAGTTTCGGTTTTGATTTATAACTGTTGATGTTTTTTAACAACACTAACTTACTGTAACAACTCAGTGTTTATTAAAACAGGTACAAAGTGTATTCCAACACAACGTGTTTATGAAATTAACAAATAAAAACAAGCATTCAAAATTAAAAACGTATCTATATTAGCTCATATTAAAAGTAAACAGTCACGTGAAAAGTTACATTTAAGTTGAAATTAATTTTCCGTGGGTGAAAAAAAATGAACATGAATTACACTGTACGTTATCAATGATAATCCCACGCTTCAGATTAAAAACCATTAAAGTGTTTTTAATTCAAAGCTAGCAGGAGTTGCAGGAAGGAAGCGCGCGCTCACAAACACAAACCGACCACGAGAACGAACGAACGCATGCACGGTGCGCGCGCGCCTACTCACGCGCTGACGCTCTGCCCATCCCCCACCCCCGATAGAAAATATAAAAATAAAGCTTCAAAACAGCGTAATAACCCGCCCAAACCTCGTATGTACAGCCGTGTGAGACCGCTCCACGCGGGGGTATAATTTATAACGGCAATAATAACGGAAAATGACGGTAAACACTCACCAAAAGCTCCAAATCACACAAGGGGGGTGCCTTCTCCTCTGTGCTCCTAATATGGAATCTCCTCCTCCACCACCACCGTTGTTTTCTAGCTCTAATTAAACCTCGAAAAAGCGTTATAACGGCCCTCAGACCCGGCCAACCGGTGCTAGGAATCCCCAATGACCGATGTGTTTTGGATACACGGGCACATATGATGATAAATCCCCTTAAAAATGAGCTGGATGGACAGTTGGGTCTAGATTGTAGGTTTGCTCGCTAGTAGAGAAAAGAGCCAAACGGTTCAGTAGCAGCCAACGGCTTCAGACTGAAACACACAGCAGCTGACCCGCCACGCGAAAATGAGCTAGGCCTGAGCTCCTCGCTGCAGGAAGCACACTCCAGTCACATAAACATCAAAATGGGTGTCGCAGTATGGAAAAGGATGGTGTAGTCGGGCTGGGGTTGGCGGTAAATTCTACAAAAACAACGTACAGATATTAAATAAAAATAATAATAAAAAGCCCAATATTATGATTAATACACAGTTAGTTCTGTATGAGCTGGAGGCGTGCTAGCTTTGCTGTTGTAAGTGAACGCTACTGATTAACAAAGGCATAAAATATAATATTTCTTTTGTTATACCACTGTGTAATGAGGTTTTAAATTTGAACTGTTTGACTGTCTGATTTAATGCAAATAAGGATGAACTAAATGTTCTGCCCCTCCCCCACTAAAACCAACATGTCATTTAAGATTAAACACACTTCCTTTTAGGTAAAAGCAAATATTAAAGCAATGTTCTTCTGTGCTATATTCTACAGAGCTACACCCAAGGCTAGCTGACTTTGATGTTGATATGATACATGATGATGATGATACAGCTGCCACATGGAGAACACAAGAACTGTTATTGATAAGCTTGGATTACTTTTATTTATTCATCCTGATGCAGGTTGATTGTCACGATAATATGAAGCAAGTTGAAACAAACGTGAATATGTAATAGCACACACACACACACAGCTGGCAATTTTCAGACTCCTAGTGTAAAACCCTCAGCTGCAAAAAAGGGGGTAAATCTTTGACAACTGACTGACAGAAATAGCTATAGAACTGCAACACTCATCACACAGTCATCTGATTTATTTACAACATTACGACATGCTGGCCAAAACCATTTTTATTAATCAAATCAAATAAAAAGTAGCCCAGTCCAGTGGGAACACAAAATCTTCTGCTAAACAGTATTAAAGTAATTGAACTATATTACAGATTTATTTATTCCAATGTAATCATTTTGCATTATGAAACAGTGTTTTTTTGTATTTACATAAAATTAGGTGATGCTGGGGAGGAAACACACACCCTACGCACATACAGATTCATAATCTGCAGACCTAAGGGATGAAAATAGGTAACTACTAACACATGCATGTTTGCATTAATAGAAAACTTATGCTTATTAACATGCACACACAAACACACACGCACACACACACACCACAGATAAGGCCCAGCTAAGACAAACAGACACACAAGAGACAGAAAGCCCTCGGTGGTGGGTGGTGTGGTGTGGTGTGGTGTGAGCGTGGCTGTAACAGGAGAGTGGAGGATGGGTAATGACTTTTACACAGAGGGGTTGGGGGGTGGGGGGTGGGGTCTTTCACATGCCTGGGGAGATTTGATAGTAACAATCACTTTACATTACATCTATATGCAGAACCCAGCCTCAGTGTTTATAATTAGATCATAATACAAATGTGATTTGAATACGATGAGGACTCAGACAGGGATGGAATTTTTTACATCTTGAAATTATTACTGTAAATAAAATGACAAAGCCAGTATAATATTAGTACTTCTGTATTTGCACACACAGTATAAACAGTATAAAAGGTAGTCTGACAGGTTCCCATGAAACAATCTGCAAGCAAACCACGTTATCTTGAGCTCAGTTAAGTAAAGTAGGAGTGATCTAACTTTAAAGGTATTTCCTGTAGATTGTATTTCCTATGTTTGGTATTGGAAACGCTAATACAGCACCTCTAAAGCTCTCTAAGAAAAAAGATTGATAAATGTGTTTCATCAGTGAACAAACAAACATGTAAAAATGTCAAGTTGTGGTTTTACAGGAACATATAATGAAAAAAAGGTGCCTTTAAATTATATGAGTACACGAGTTCATTGTAGGACAACGCACATAAACAATGTTGTTGAAACAATGTAAATTTCAGAGTTCCTGGCATTGTGTGTGCCAGCAAGACATTATTTAGAATGGACAGCATTTGTGTGACGTCACTCCAGAGGTTTCCGAAGCGCCGTTATGAAGCTGAAAATATGTGGAGCTGGCTGCCGCCATGTTGGCTGTACTGCCTCTTCTACTTCCCGGCAAAGATGTGGATCATTGGTGCACCTGAGGCAGGACGAATGACACCTAGGTGTTCAAATAGGCCATCTGTAATGGCACCTACCTGTCAATCAAAGTGGCCACACCTTGTAATTCTACATAACTCTAAGCCTTAATATAATTTGAACAGGTGCATTCTATAGAAATTCACCCTCAGTACAGTTGTCATGAACGGGAAATTAGCTATAGAGACCAAAAGTGTTTTTTGTACCAGGCTGTAAACATGTTGATTTCTGCTGTGAAGTTGGACATTTGAACATGGGGACTTATGGAGACTGACTTTTTCTATAGCCAGCCTCAAGTGGCCACTTGAGGAATTACGGTTTTTGCCATTTAGCATTTCCACCATACTAGCATTCACTTCATTTCCCAGCCACCGAGGGTGCCACGTCATGCCGGCTCATTTTAAATAATGATAACACATTTTATTTTCACTTTGTTATGGCTCACTGGTAGCCACAGAGAACACAGTGTGTGTGATCAGACCTCAGACAGCTGTAAATGAAATCCCATGTGACCACATTCTTCAGAAAAACTCCAGCAAGTAGAAAGTTCACCTGTGTGTCTATTTAAGCAAGTTCTGGCAAAAGCTGCCCATACTAGCAGCAAGTCTTCCCCACAAAAAAAGTATTAATAAGAATGAATAATGACCGTCTATGGCAGTGCTTCCTTTGACCTGAGACAGCTGTGTTTGGCAGTGAATTTGCATATTGAAATCTGATAAATGTGGGCACAATAGAGATATTACAAAAGCAGGTGTAAATGCATAGGTCTGTGGATCAGATATCACTGTCCAGATAATGTAGATCCAGTTACAGATCACATGTTTAGACCAGGTGGTAATGTGACCTTGAGTGGAGCCAAGTCATAATTAATGCTTTAAATAACACTTGTACTTTTCCTACTACGATAAGTCAAAATGCCACATGTATGTATAGCATGTTGCATCACATTTTAACAGGAAGACAATGGAATGTGATTGTTGTTTTTGAAGAAGATGAAGAGTCTTATGAATATATCTGGAATGTGCACGCCCCCTCAAGTAAAACTCGACAGGGAGGTGATAAAAATGAAATATAATCGTCAACCAGACAACAGGATTATGCTTGAGAGTCGACGTATTCAGCTCTGCACATTCATATGAATGTGTAGTGCAGTAATGAATGAATGGAATGCAGCAAGACCGGTTACTTATTTAACTTTTGTGTCATCTGTCTGGACCAACACGCCACATGGGACTTTTGTCGTCTGATTGGAGGTGTTATAAGACAGCTCAAAAGAGGGACAGCCTGTTTCTTTCACATGTGTTTACCTGCCTAAGAGTTGCAACCTGTGACACTGAAATTCTCCTTTGGAAGAGAGTCTGATGAATTCTTCATCTGCCATGTGGAGCAGTGCTCATTATGTATGCAAGGGAAAGTAGAAGAAACCTGCCATGAAAAATAATGTGAGCATGAGGACAGGAATATCTTACTAAATTGCTCAAACTGAATCACAAGTGTGCATTAATGAACAAGCACATTTGCTATCCTGCACATCCAAAATGGTCACAGGTAAAACAATATGTTTGACCACAGTTACAGATCCAGTTTAGGTCATTTACAAAGCCTCACAAATAGAAGTACAGGAGGAGGAGGCAGTACAGTTATCGATATTTTTATTTTTAAGAATGTATCTAATGACAGTGTGTGATGTGAGAGTCGTCCCTCATATGAACCCACAGCTGACTCTGCAGCTCCCAGAGTGCAAAGTTTTATAGTGAGTTTCAGCTCACTTGAACTTTTAGTTCACTCTCACCGCTCTCATGGCATGGTTTATGGCACCAAACAGACAAAGTTAGCATCTAGCTGGTGAACACAGTGGAGCATTTAGCTGATAAAGAGCCAGATATTTCCCTCAGGAGTTGGTAGAGACCAAAAACAGAGCCAAAAGATAGTGAATATTGGACTTCAAGTCAAGTGACTAGAAACACACCTTCAAATGAATAGAAATGGTGCTCCATAAGTGATGTATTTTAGCAGCTGTTTGCTAATACGTTCACCATATTAGCTTAGAAAGGAGAAGTAGAAGTCAATGTTGTGTTTAACCCACAAAAGAATCTGTTATTGTTTTGTGTAAGGCTCAAAAGAACTTCAGAATGCCCATAACTACAGTCTGCATTATCAGAGGAAATGCCAATACAGAGTTTATCAGAACTTGCTGAAGCTACTGTCAGGAATCACAGAGTGGCGAGACTCAACCAAAACAAGTGCAGTTATGATCCTCAAAGCAAAACAATAAGCACTAAAGTGCTCTGTACATTTCCAGCAGAGTCAGGTGATAATTATCTGTGAGTTCATCACGAGCTACTTTCGTCATTTTCATTCAGCGATATTGATATTTATACCACCTCTCTGGGTCCAATTATCTACTCACATGGCTCCCGGTATCACTACTATGCAGATGACACACAGTTCTATCTGTCATTTCCCCTCGGTCTCTGCACACAAAGATGTCTGAATGCCTCTCAGACATATCTACTTGGATGAAGCCACAGCACCTCCAGCTGAACCTCTCAAGAACTGAAATTCCGGTTCTCCCTATACATCCCTATTAGTGTGCTACCACTTCACACCTCACAACATAAGAGAAATCAGGCCTTAGCTAACTCAACATGCTACCCAACTCCTGATACATCTAGTCTCAAGACTAGACTACTGCCCTCCTAACGGGCCTCCCAGCCTGTACAGTGAAACCTTTTTTAGATGATCCAGAAAGTTTTGAATCAACTCAAAAGGTCATGTTACCCTGCTGCCCATTAAGTGCCACTTAAATTCAGATCACTAATGCTCACCTCCAAAGTAGTCTGCAGTTCTGCACCCACCTACTTGAATGTCCTTATCCAGGGATGTGTTACCTCAGGACTGTTGCGTTCCTCCAATGAATGACACCTGGCTCTGCCGCTGTACGTTTCGGGCAATGCAAACTTTTCTCGTCTGTTGTTCCCCGTTAGTCGTAGCAGATCAGGGGGCGTCCCTCTCTACGTTTAAAAAACTTCTGAAGACTCAGCTCTTCAGAGAATTGAGAGCTCTAGAACTGTCACTTGATCCTATGTGAGTAGTACTTGCTGCACTAACACGTCCTGATTGTTTCCCTTTTTTGTAAGTCACTTTGGATAAATGTCTAAATGTAAATATAATGTAAGGTAAAATTAAACTTCCTATATGTGCGTAACTGCAAAGGTCAACCTTTGCGCATGTCTGTGTCTACAGTTTAAGACCATGCATGCTGTACGTGTGGAACACGGCGTATGCACATCTAACTGTATCTGTTTCACAGTATATCTGGGACATCTCACCTCCAGTTCCCTTTACTCTCATTCTCCCTTCTCCCTGAGTAACTGGAGAACTTATACATACTCACACAAACACACACACACACACACACCCTTCATTTGGCCACTTTCTTTCAGTCATTGCACATCCAACAACAACAACAGCCTGGGCCTTTAAAAACCCACGGCAGCATTATACTATATCCACTTGAAAGGGCGTGTAATACTTCACTCTACCTCTGGCATGTTTAGTGCTTTGACAATGACAAGGTCTCAACAAAGCATGGCTCTATAATATGTCTTCATAAGGCCTTACAATAATGGCTGTTCTCTACCTACGGAGCTATTATTTACCTTCCACGGTGGAGACTGGAATAGCATGGTTGGCTGTTGCTGTTAAGTGATTAAATTATTTAGCATGGCAGAGATGGAGAAAGAGAAAAGCAAAACATATATTGCAGAGTGTGTATGTGTGTGGGTGTGCGGGTGTGCAGGGGGGAGAAGAAAATAACAGAAAGGCGTTTCTTGTATTTTTTATGTATGCATTTGTGCCAAGACAGAGCGGCGTGGTGTGTTCCGCCTCATCAGGCGGATAAAACAAAGAGAGGCAGGTCAGTTTAATATCCCCATTGATCCTGGCTCACCTTGTTACACATTAACATTTACAACTAGGAAATCCAACTCAGACAGTTAAAGACTCTCCTGAGTGAAAGGGAGATGGAACGACGGAGGAGTGCTCTTAGAGGGAGGAGGGGAAAACACCACTAATAAATCCCACAGTGTGCAAACCAATCTAGAGTTATAAAATCTAGCCAGTGTCAGTGCTGCTGATTTTGATTGCTTAAAATGACAAAGTGTTTTCTACTGAAACGCAAACACAAGTAATACCCAATAACAGAGAATAGAAGTCCTTAAACATATGAAAAGAAACATGGAGATATGCTCTGTGGAGGGTCTGGTGAATACATATTACAAACAAAGGAACTGTGGCGATGTCTGCTGATCCAAAAAAATTAGGTCCAGGCTGAAATATCCCAAATCACAAGGCCTTATTGTTGCAGACAAATAACAAATACAACCTGACACCACACTTGCTATATTCATCCAGAATTAAAGCTGCAGATTGTAACATTTATTTTCTAAACTGTGTTTTTATCTTTCACCTGTCACTGGTCACATAACAGAACTGTAAGTGTTGTGTAAAGATGTGTTACCACTTGTTCATCTGTTGTACTGATGATTTAACTGTAGCATTTCATGCTGATCCGAACCATAAAAGTGACTCACCTCACACTGTCTATGAGAATAAATGAATGGGATCAGGCTCCTCCCACTTCACAACACCATGATGTGGCCATTAATTAGGGCGACGCTTATTTTCTTATGGATTAGTCACTCTCCACTCTCCAAGGTGCCATCATCTAAATGCTTGTTTTGTTTGACCACCAGTTCAAACCTAAAGATATTCAATTCGTGGTGATATGAAACATGGGGGGAAATCAAACAGTGGCGTTTGATGAATGACTTAAACAATAAATCGAACATAAACATGCTTTCTCTTGTATCCTGAAATTGTCTGATAATCTTGAGCACCAGCTCAGGGCGCCGTCTGACACATCAGAGTCAGATCATATGACAGATTATGATTGACTTCCGTAAGTAAGGATGCTCTGTGGGGAACACTTTGAGAAAAGTGTGTGTGACAGCTCATACCACATACTGTATCTCGTCCTGCAGACTCTTTAAGTGCATTAATCTCTGTCCACAGTTCAGCTGTACTAAATATCACACAGACTAAAGCACAGTGCAGTGACGTTGTTTTCTAGCCCTCTCTAGGCAATCAAGGTAAACCTTTATGCTGTATATTGGAGGACTTTTCTTAATCAGCCTTAAGGGACCCCATGTAGGTCTTTCATATATAAATGCTATGGTCCTCCAGCCAGAAGCTGATAGCTTATATAGCTTCGCTTCGCTTCGCTTAGTATAAAGGGTGAAGGGCAATAGTTAACCTAGCATTACAGATTCTAACATAATGAGTTAATAATTTGATGGGGTAAGATAATCTGCTGCTGGCTGTAGCTTCATATTTAGCATTCAGACACCATCTGTCTAACAGATCTAAGTCCAAAGTAGAAATAGTTTTCACCCACAACTGGCAAGCTTTGGTTTCAAAAATGGAGGAGGGCACAACAAAGACTCCTTTCAGGCTGCATACACCCCCAACAACCATTGCCAAGAAGGTAGGACCATAGAATAGTTAGTATAAAACATGAACGTATCTGTAACCTCACCCACTGGTTTCTGAAGAGTCATTGTGAAGCTCATTGTGGGGGCTCTGGCAGGCATAGGTTTTCGTATAATTTAAACAGGTGAGTTCTATAAAAGTTCATCCTCAGTACAGTTGGCATGAATGGGTAAATTAGCTATAGAGATCAAAAGTGTTTTTTGTACCAGGCTGTAAACATGTTTATTTCTGCTGTGAAGTTGGACATTTGAACATGGGGACTTATGGAGATTGACTTGTTCTGCAGCCAGCCTCAAGTGGTGGTTTTTGACACATCCATTTCACAGCCATTGAGGTTACCGCTTGGATAGGACAGCACGTTCAAGGTATAATAACACCATGTAGTTCATATAGTCTTGTGGATAAACACCTACTAGTATGCCTCTTGTGACATCAGAAAATAAGCTGTATCTATTTTACACAATATGACAAGACTATAAAGTTGGCTGTCTAAAGCTGTTCAGTTCAGATTTGTTTGATGTTTTTTTACTCATAAAACAACTTATTCTCAAAGAACTTAAATAAGCAAAGGGCCCACCAAACCCTTTGTGTAAACAGTTTTAAATAGTGTTTCAAAAGAACACATACTGATGTGGGTCATATGTGTGCTTTATATTTAAGAGATCTTCAAAGTACACACCACTGATAAGATACAAGAGAGATGCCTGGATATTATTTAAACGTACTCATTTTAACAGACAGCCAATGCATCAAGTGGTTCTGTGTAAACAAGACCTCTATCACCGAGCTGAAAAATAGTATTGTTGCTCGATCAATCACACAGTCAACAACCCCACGTTACTGCAGCTGACGTTCACAAATTTACAACAGTCCTCTACATCTGACACTGTTTCTACGGCAGCGTGGCTTCCTATTTACCCCGGCAAGCCTGCCCACGTGTACCGCTCAAGTGATGTCACACACCTTTCTAAGCACCAGGGATGTTTTTCAGGTAAGAATTCATTACTGACCTTGTTTGTAGCAGCAGGTGACCTGACCAGTTTTACAGATGTCTCTTCAACAACGGTGGTCTATAGGGAAAAGGCTTTGTGGGCCACAGGAGGTTTTGTCATTGCATTACTGCGAGTGGCCACTGTGACAAATCAGCAGCAAGGCTGAGGGGTGGCGCCATACTCTGCTTTCTTATTACATCCTTGGCAACAGTCTCAAGAGAATCCTGGAGGACTGTGTCTGTAATGTCATACATACAGTGCATTCATATAGCATTCACTCAAACTCGTTTAAAAGAACTTTTGGACCACAATCAACATTATAGACTGCTGATGTGTCTGCATCGGTGGAAACTTGTCTTCTTTGTGTTCCCAAACTGTTTTCAGTCCAAGGTCTTTGGTTGATTTCAAACTATACAACATGGTCTCCATGCTGTATATTAGATTATATCAATTCTTTTACATTTTCACATCCCAAGGGCGATATTTACACAGGGACAAGCTAAACAAAGCAGAGCTGACGGTGCTCTTTGTGTGAAGGCAATGCCTCAGCTCAAAGACATAAAAGGTGCAAAGCCCTTAGAATTGAAAGCACACAGAAAGGTTTCTAAGGCAGGAAAGGCATGACCAAAAACCTTAGTTCTTCTTGGCCTTAACAGTGTGTGGGAATGGTTCAAAGGTATGAATCTCCATCCATCTCACTAAAGCCCCTTTTATATATGGAATATCTAATATTGCTAGCTTCATCTGTCTGTAAAAGTAAAGCTTTTGGGCTTTTAAATACAGAACTCTGTCTAAATTTCAGTAATGGCTCTGCAGGACTGCCATATTGTTAACATGATATTTGGAATACTGAACATGAGAGGCATGCCAATGGCCACCAAATCAAAGTGTCGCTCCAGAAAGATAAGTCAACTGAAAGTTCTGTTTGGTCACCGTGTGGGTATACGTGTCAAAACAAACACCATATGTACATAATGATACATTAACAAAAATGTATATAGTTTGACACATCTTTAAGCACAAAGTACTTTGCTGAACATTATTCAAATGCACACTTCACAGTTGGACATTTTTTTATGTATTTTTCCCACCATTTTGAAAGCCCCTGTCTTCCATTCATTTGCATACAATAAAAATATCAATAACAGGCTCTTACAACTTGCTTGGATTGCATAATCAATCCTTGTGGACATCAAGTGGCCATTCGTTACATTATTGTTACGAGGTATTGTAGTTTAAAGTTGAGCAACAATACTCACAGTAACCAATAATTCAGGAGAGCACAAATATATTTTTATGTTTTTGCAGAAATTAATGGAAATCAATGACTAAAAATGAATATAAACATAAACATAAATGCATTTTAAAACGTTGTAAATGTAGTAATATGTTGTAAATACCCTAAGCATACAGTTAAATTAGGCCTTATTTCTAGTAAGACATGCTCTATAGTGTTACTGCTTATTTAGAAATAGGTATAGCAGCCTAGAAATGTCGGACAAACAGTAACCAGTGTGGTCCTGCAAGCAAGGTCATTTTACCAAAAGTCCTATCTAAGCTCACTTTATCATTGTTGGTCCTCTCTGTCTCTCTCCTCTTGTCTCAGTGCCCATTATGTCCATCTCTCTGCCTCGCTACTCAGATGGAATCATCCATCTTTACACAAGAGGAGAGAGAGAGGAAGATAAAGGGGGGGTGAGGGAGAGAGAGAGGGGGGTGGGGAGGGGTGGAGAGAGAGAGAGAGAGAGAGAGAGAGAGAGAGAGCTTATTGTAAACTGTAAGAGGTGTGCAGCAACTGGGACAGATTATGTCTGCGGAAACGAGGACTGCAGGATCCCACCCATCCCCCACGCCGCACACACACACACATACACACACACACACACACACGCACACACTAGAGCTCATTTGTGCCTGGCTGGTCACCTCACTGCAATAGATAGATTCCACCCCACCCCCTATCCTCTGCTCAGTCATTCAGACCTGGGAGAGTCAATAACAAGCTGACATCATCATTGGTTTTGTAGGATACAGTGCTGCCTTTATTCTAGCAGCCATATGAGAGAGAGAGAGAGAGAGAGAGAGAGAGAGAGAGAGAGAGAGAGCAGCATCTTCTGTGCCACCATTGAGGGGCCGAGCGCCCGAATGCAGGTCAGAGAGCAGAGGTAGAGAGAGGTGGACAGAGAGAGCGAGAGAGAGAGAGAGAGAGAGAGAGAGAGAGAGATGGCGGGGTGGGGGAGGGGAAGAGCAGTGTGCCTTTCTAGTCTGGCTGTATCAGTGACACTGACCAAGATGCATATCACACACACACGCACACACACACACACCCACACGCGCGCACGTAGAGAGGGACACCCTGGTGTGCACGGTACCACACATACTTACATGCGCACACACACTCGCTTTAATAGCTCGACATTTTAGGAAATATGGTAATTTGCTTTCTTCTCGAGAGGAAGACGAGGAGGTCAACCTTTGTGTTAAGCGCTTGGTTATGTAGAAGAGACTGGAAGCACGGCCTGCACAGAGACCTGTATTAAACCTCTGCTCGCCAACAGAAGATACATTGTTTACATTAGTCAGCTTTAGAGGTGCGGGTATGCATAGCTTTGCATAGTTTGAAAGACAGAAGTAGACTCGCTATGTCGCTCTGCTAAACTACTCCTACTACTACCCTTTACCTCTGTATACCAGCTTGAAGCGATGAAGATGTGAGTGTTTGACCGCTGGTAGCGCTAAGGAGTGTTTTTAATGAGCGTATCCAGATTTGTTTGAATCTTGCACACACAAGGACAACTGTTATGATCGAAACATTATCACCATGTTAGCGTCCCAGCATGTTGTTTAAAAGTGTATATAATGTGAACATTTACACAACCAGTGTGTGCAAACTTAAAGGTGTCCAATGGTAGTGCTACGCAGCAATGTTTTGATGAGCAGTTAGTCTTTTATATCGTGTGCTACTGTAACTGCTGGAAAATGCATTCAGCAGCTTGACGCATAATGTGTTTCAGTAAGAAATAATCAATGTTGAGATATGTTTGTTTGTTTGCAAAAAAAATGTAAAGTATGAAGCTGATGGAGACAGTAGCATAACATAGCATAAAGATTGGAAGGAGCTTGTTCACATCGAGGTCAAAACAAACATACATTGTGCAAATGAAGCATTTTCAGCAATTTGTGTGACAGGTGTATTTTTGAACTCTGGACAGAGGTATGCTAGCTGTTTCCTCCTTCCAGTCCTTATGCTGAACTAGCCCAACCACAACCGTACTCCACCTCTATAGTCTACAGACATGAAAATCAATCTTCTCAATCTAGTAAAGAATGCAAATAAACCTATTTATACACACACACACACATACACACACACACAATCAGTGTCTCAGCCATAACTCCCCCCCATTACACTAGACGTACACACACACACACAAATCCTGGCTTATGTGAGTGCACAGACACACACACACAGCCTACACAACATTCCAATCAATTCTCCACACTCGGGTTCAGCATTCCAGCCTGGTGTTGCTTTCGTCCCACTGCACACAGGAAGCTATGTGTGTGTGTGTGTGTGTGTGTGTGTGCGTGTGTGTGTGTGTGTGTGTGTGGTGTGTGTAGAAAGCTTTAGATGTTGCTGGAGCAGGGGGCCCCAGTGAGAGGCTTCCTCTGTGAGATCAGCTCCCTGAGCACTCCGCCTTCCACAAACTGCTCTCAAAAGTCTGTTTGCTACACCACAACCAGCTGGGGGCAGTCATCATTTGGGGGTTTTAGTTACTTTTACAAATAACATGTCACAGTGCTAAGAAACAACAAGAAATGATAAAACTACTGAGTGTTGGCACTGGAGGACATGCAGGAAAGAACAGAAGTTAGCTCCCACATGCTGTCAACACTCTTGGTACATTTATTTAGAGCTATACTTTGATGGTTGGTGGTGTGACTGGAACATAACCTTAAATAAATGTGCTAGAAGTGTTGAAAGTTTGTTGGAGCTTATTCATGTTTATGTCCAACTGCGTAGAACAGAAATGCCTCCACCTTCCTGGCTTTTGATCTCCCATCAAGACAGGCAGACTAACCTGGAGCTACCCAGAGTGGGACCCATGGGCTGATGTTGGCTCGCCATATGGTTGAATTTGGCAAACAAGACAAAAAAGAAATAATTAAAAAAATATTAATATGCATTGTTGTTTATCTGGTTTTATGTTGGATCCATAATTGTTTTTTTAATAATCTGAGCGCAGAAGTCAGTCAATTAATGCCTACTATACACTATAAACCTGTAAAAGACTAAATTCTGGCACCCTCTCACATCGTCAATGTGTTAAAAATCACAGTGTTTGTATGATCGTCCAAAGACTGAGAAAGAAGACATGTCAAAGAGACTCCAGAACTCACTGATCACAACTTCACCAATTTCTCTGCCATGCCTGCCTCCTGATGATGCTAAAGAGTCCACCTATTGGTTGTTGATGCTGTCCATGTGATTGAACTTCACTATTTGCATGACCGAGACTAAAAACATATAATATTAAATTATTTGATTTTCAAGAAAAGAAAAAAGACCAGCTCGGACAGAGTTTTATGACCACCTTATGCCAAACAATTAGTCAATAGTAGGAGTGCTCTGCAACTCAAACAAAACTTTCAGGATTTCATACCGAGACTGAACATTTGTCTGCAACAGTGAAATTGTTTAAAAGGTATGGTTTAACTGGTTAACTGACTGTGTGACTAATGGAACTGAACCAATTATGTGCTTGTCTACACATTACACCAATCACATTACAATATTTACAGGAGAAGCAGCTCTACTCCATTGCCTTCCATCCAGATGTCTCAGCTCCTCACTCTATTTCTAAGGCTGAGCCCAGCCAACCGGCAAAGAAGCTCATTTCAGTCGCTGGTATATGTGATTGCATTCACTAGCCAAATGACCATTGGTGATGGTTGGAATGTTGACTGTAAAATCGAGAGCTTTTCCTTCAGGCTCAGCTCCCTTTTCCAAGTAGGAACGACATCTGCAGTACTGCGGACGCAGCACCAACCCACCAGTCCATCTCCCACTTCATTTTCCACTCACTCATGAACAAGACCTCAAGATACTTACACTTCTTTGCTTGGGGCAGTAAGTCGCTGCCAATCCAGAGGGAGCATTTCACCATTTTCCAACAAGGAACCCGGCCACTTGACACTCGGCTGCCCTAGTGTGTGCCGAAGGTCACAGTCGGATGACAGCAAAAGAACCACATCATCTGCAAAAAAGCAGAGATGTAATCCTGTGATTCCCAAACGGGCACTGTTCTGAGTTCTGTTCAGTTTAATTAGCAATTATCTTACTACCAGGATATACCTACTTAATCTACTCAAGTTTCTAGGTACATCATATGTGCATGGCTCCCTTTTTGTAGCTAAATAAAGGTTATGTGGATCACTGTTTGCTCACATGAAACGGGAATACTGCACTTGTAGTTGACTCAAACAGTGCGTGCATCAGAGAAAGGCATGCCAGGGTTTAAAAAGTTACAAACACTCAGACAATCCCAGACACACACCCACAAACATCTAGAAAGACTGCAAACCCACACACACTCACACACTGGTTGAAAGTGAAGTACATGTAGAAGAATAAAAAGCAAACACAATCCCCATCAACTCGCACACACACGTACACACACAAAACACTGAGTAAAAGAAAGAACAAAGTGAGATAGCCAAGTGTGTGTGTTGAGCCGTGGCTGGGAACATGATGATATGTGTGTGTGTGTGTGTGTGTGTGTGTGTGTGTGTGTGTGTGTACTGTGGGCCACACAGTGGACAAATTTAAGGTAATTTCACGGCCTAGTGAAGCTGACTTGTAGCTGTTTGCTTTCCTTGCTGTCACAGTCATCCAGTGAAATGTACATGTCGGTCTAAATGTTGCTGTGAATGGCAGGGACCACTCACCAAAAGTCCACTACATTTGTAGCAGATATGGAAGTCCAATATTCTGGAGTTTGAACTGATCACAGATGATAGTGGAACATATATTCTGAGATTGATTTGAAATTGGGTTGTTTTGATGTCTGGATAACAAATGAAAGGATGGATTTTTATTTCTTGTAAGCAGGAAGAAATGCTTTGAACAGGATTAATGGTGATATAGCCATTATATCTGCTGATAAAAATGATAATGAAGGCTTTTATTGGATTTGATTTGAAGCCACATTAGATTTTAGGTGGATTTCCAGTTATGCAACAAACAGACCATGTAATCAATCATATTGCACACCAACCTGTCAGAAATGGACGACGCAGACTGCACAGATGGGATCTAATCTTTAAAATGGGGGCTAGTATCTTCCCTCTTTAATCAGTACAAACCCTGCAGAAGCAACTTGTACGAGCACACATTTTTGACTGTGGTGTATTTACCTTGTGAATCTCATGTTTTACACATGAGCCTTTGCTGTTATCTCACAGCTGTGAAATGAAAATCTCTCTAACTGTCACACCATCAAAGAACATAGAAAACCTCTCTTGCTTCAGCAGCTCCTTACATGGTGTGTGTGTGTGTGTGTGTATGGGGTGAGCACACCGGCCAATAATGCAGTAAGTGAAGCCATTTCCATTATACTCTTTCATTATACTGCTGGAAAACATGTATCGTTTTGTCAAACTGTTAAATAAAAGAGTTTTATTTGATTTCTTGTCTGTGATCAAGCTGTCTGTTCTATTTCATGTTTGAGGTCAGCTGCCACACCTCACTATGCACAAATCCCACATCCCCACGGCAACAATCAGGAGGCAATGTAAAGAGTTTCGGGTGGTGTCTTTAATTAGCTTTTCCAAAAGCAGTAACTCAAGAGAGTGTAAAGAATGGATTAAACTTTGTCTGCTCTAGTGTAAGCTTGAAACCTCAGAATAGCGGGATATCTAGTTACCTACCTGCAACGGTGGTGGCTCACGGTGTCCATGTGTCCTGGCTTGTCCGGGATCTTTCAGTTTCAAACTGTGTCCTGAATCCTGTAAAACACTAAGATCTCCTGGTTTTCAACTGTAACTACTAAATTAAAATAATAATTGTTGTATTGTACTTGACATTTATCATATTTGGTTCCTCTCATTATCCCATGACCCAATATACAATGCACCATGAATCTGAATTCAACACTGATTTGTCGGCATGCGTGTCAATCAGTATGTCGTAGTCAGGGCTTTTGAGTGATAGGCAAGCATCACCCATCAGTATGTCAACAGTCATCATGCCTAAGAGAAAGCCAGGCTTTTCCAAAGACCTCGACTCTGTAGGGGTTTTAAGGCTCCATGGTTTAGGGGTGTAAAAATATGGTCGCCCTACATTAAAAACATAACTATGTATATTTAAAGATCACGTCAGTGAGTTAAGGAGGTTTGCACTCCAGCAAGAGAACCCATACCCCATCTCGGGTAATTCTTTACCACGCATAATAAGAACCTTTGACATGGTTCTCTTTTTAAAACAAGTCACCACGGAACATTTGAAGTCAGCTGGGAACTTTTCAGCCAACTATTAGTTAATTAGCTGGAATTAGCGGTTAATTAAAATTTACTGAGGTTGAAATGCTCTGTAGCCAGCCTCAAGTGACCGCTGTTTTTGGGACTTCCGTGCTGGCTTCATTTCCCAGCCACAGAGGGCGACGCTTGGTTACGCCCTCTATGGGTAGAAACAGAACTGTGACGAACAATTGAGGCTCAGCTGCTTTAGGTCTTGGTGAGACGATGGAATACAAATGACATCAAAGTGCTGCACGCGTGTTTATAATCCTGTTACTATGGTGACGTCATTTTATCCTCTGTCTTGGTGACTGTCAGGTAAACAGTACAATTGTTCAGAACACAAAGGGAAATACGTAGTCTGTTGTTGCTGGACGATTTCACAAATGGTAGGACTGATTGGACTTTCATGCCCGATATCCCTGCGTTAGCTCCATGTCGGGCATTTTCACACAGTGCTGATGTCTTAAACATTTCCTTCTTGAGAAAAACCTTACCCTAACTCCATGACAATATTAGAGGACAGTATTCCTTCAGTAAGCAGGAGACAGCATCAAGTCATATCCTGTCACCAACAGTTCTAAACATCTTACACACCCACACACACACACATACACGAGTGCCAAGTAACAGATACCTCAGCCAGGGCAGTGATAGCCCAGATGGCCTGCTTACAGCAGTGACCTACATAGACCCAGAAAGACCAACTGGAAGAACAGAGAAATACACAGGATGTGTGTGCGTGTGTGTGTTTGTGTTCTTCCTGGAGGACAAAGGAAAAAGTGAGCAATTACACAACATTTATGAGTGAATCTAAACTGAGTATTTCCAAAGCAATTTTATTCCCCTGAGTCAAGTTTTGGCAAATTTAGCATGAATTCATAATGCTGTTTCAAGGGTGAGAATTCTAATGACGCACTGCAACCCATCATCCACCTATTAAGCACCCATTGAAGGAAGTATTTTGTCACATTATGACAGTCTGTTTGAAGACAATGTTTCTCTCTTTTTTTTTATGTTAATGTTTCTCTCTTTTTTTTTTTTGCTCTTATTAATATATTACATTAGCAGTAAATTGGCCCTTTTCCATGTGACTGACAAACATCAATATGTCCCTTTTCCACCACAGACCTGCGAGCCAGCTTGTTGTTGCTGTTGCCAGCTTTGAGCTTTCTGGCTTTATTTGCCAGACTGATGGCGAACACCACTTACCCCTGTCTGATCAGCCCCCACTCTCCCAAACTCCCTTCCTCTGAGATGGACCTTAATTTCTCCTGATTTCATTTTCACACCATGTAATACCTGATACTATTAGCACTTTTCTTGCATACATAATATGCAGAAGCCTGCACTGACTTGAGAAGAACTCAAAGACTGACTGAATGTCAGCTTCTTTTAATGATCCTCGAAACCATGGAAACAACAGGTCTTTCTGGTGTAGCAAAGTTGTTTTCCAGGAGGCTTCACAATAGGCACAGTGTGCATATGTGCCAGCAGAATTAATGTGAAGTATATTAATTCCTGTTTTTATTTTATTTTATTGTATTTTTTTTATTTCCCCTCACGGCTTCGTATGAGCGTCACAACACACAGCCCCGGCTTTCACTCTCTCTCATTGTGTGGTAAAACCTGCACCTACCAATCTGCTGCAGACACATGTAATTTCAAGGAAGCTGTACAATAGATGATTCACAGCTCTCTCATTGGCTGGTCACACCACTCTCAGAGCTGCAGCTGGTTTCAGTTTCTGAGAAAGTAAAAAACATAATTGTTTTACAGGAAACGACTGAGGTCTTTTAAAAAGGAACCCACTTTCATAATAAATATGGGTGCAACATATTTTTTCAGTTACCATCTCCCAAGTATAGACTGTAACCCCTCCTTGTTTTAGTATCTACTAGTGCTGGATGTTGTCATGTTGGGTCTTGTGATGACAAGCCTTCCCCATGACAAACTCCCAAATAAAGACTGTGAGAGATGGCCGAAAGCTCTGGAAAATCGCAGTAAGTAGACCTTGTGCTCCAAATCTTTAGTTAAATACAGAATTTTGGTGCCGTTCGAATTGCTGAAAGTTGCGTTTAATGCTTTACTAGGCTCAAACTCACACATATAACATCTATAAAAAAGCACCACTGCAGAAAAGATAATTTAATTTATGAATGAAGGCTTTTGATACAAACTGACTCTTCCTTTCAGCTTTAAAGCTGCACACTAATCAATATTTTTATACTCAAATGACTATGTACACATGTAAAAGGAGTAACAACTCACAGAAAATGATCACTTGACTGTCTTTCAGTTCATTCTTTTGGTTTCACAGCCCAAAACGTTACTGCTTTGGTTTGTTAATTTGCAACTATAGCTGGTGAACCAGTGGAGCATGGTAGTGTAACATAATTGTGCACATTTTCACACCCACACAACAGCTTCTGGACACTGCACTGGTTGCACCAACAATATTTACACCAATGGTGAAACATATAGCAGGTAGAAGGCAAATAAACCAGAGCAGAAATTTACTAGATTTACTGGGTTGCAATGACACATGACTCCAAATGAATGCTAATGTCACTCCATGTCTGCTGGATGTGTAAATAGGCAGCTAACGCTTCACCATCTTAACCTTATAATATATCATGCATGGTATTGAAAGTTTGGGGACTGAACTGACTGTCATGGTCCTTCTTTGACCTCCACATCACTCTGACTATATGTCCTCCACTTACTCAACGCTGGCTGGACCAAACCTTACTCAACTGTAATAAAAGGTGTAGCTGGTCAGCTGCAGTGTCTTCCCACTTTACGCTAGTGAGGAGACTTCAATGCCAAAAAATCCACATATTTAATAAAACCTTCAAAGCACCATCTTCAAACACACCCAGCTCACACAGCTAAGTGGTTTACCAGTAAACATGTTAGCAGGATATCACTTTGCTTAGTCTGTTGTTGCAGGTATCTATTCTCTTGCTCTAGTTGTACACATGATGGATTCATTTATCCATGGTGCTTCAGTAAATCTTGAGAATTAAATGTATTTTAGGGAGAGGGTGTGGTGGGTAATGTGTCACCTATGAGTTGATTTATAAGCTTGTTTTGCAATATACCCCAAGCAGTCTCAAAAAGATATTGAAGAATTCTCAAGATATTCTGAAGAAAAAAAAAACATTTGGAAACATGTAGCGACAAAGGTGTCTTTAAATGCCTACAAACCAGGGAAATGCTTTTGCTGGAAATCATGCAGGCAGGAATGTTTGGCAGAACACGAACCACCATAAAACCCTTTCAAGGAAGAAGGAAAAACTCGGCCCGTTATCCAAGCCTCACATTCTTTTGTCACAGATGGTTCTGCTTAGTGAGCACCTCGTACTGAATCTGGATTGGATGGAATTTCAAGAGAACCCATGGTTTAAAAAGAAGTGGCTCATTTGGGGGAAACAAACGTCAACTGCTTCTTTTCAGGCATTATGATTTGTGGTTCTCGAGGGCTGCTGCACATGGAAATATTTTTTTTCAAATTTGCTTGCTGACTTCCAACAGACAGCGTCAGTGCTGTTTTTCATTGGTCGTAGCAGAGAAGAGAGTAGGGTTTGAAGCTGTTTCAAAAAATAAAAACCAAGGCCATCATCAGAGTTGAACTGTTATTTGGGTGCACCTCAACAAGGCTGTGCCCCAACTCTAGCTAACAGGGACAATTTGAAGGTACAACAAGCCACTCCTGCTGTCTGTTTTCTTTTCTTGAGTGGAAATTCCGCTCAGTCTCACACTTTCCAATTACATTCAAACCAAACACCCTTGTAAACAAAAATTACAGGCACTAACAAGTATGGTTTTTATTGGTGAGTGTTATCCTGCCAGGTTGTTTCAGTCAAAACATATCTGACTGCAGTCATTGCAACTTTGAATAATGGACACTTCCTTGAATACGAGATAAGACACAAAGAAATCGCTGATAATTATAATCAGTCCAGACTGTAGTTCAGCTCATTTTGTTATGCCAGGTTCCCCAAGCATGACAAACCCTTTGGCTAACAGATGTTAACATCTGTCTCCTTATACCCCTAAACCCTTGTATGTTGGTACAATTCCATCCAAAGTTCCCCTTACTCTTTCAACAAACCACACTGCAGTTGTTTTGGAAGTGAACAGAGGCATCGGCTTCAGTCTCGCAATACTTGGTGCCCAAGTTCAACTGACATTGTTCCCGCTTAGCCAAGCAAATCAAACTTATGAAAGAGTCACTAGAGTTCATGTAATCTGCTCCAACATGCTTGGTGTGAACACACCCTCTGTCCTAGAGAAGAATGTGACATTGAGAGTGCCAAAGCATGTCTGGAAAAGAGCATGTGTCTTGAGCCTTTTTTTGTTCCATCATGTTGGCTCACTGACTATTGTCCTTCAAACAGAGCGAGTAACACAAAGATCCTCCCTGAGACACATGAATTCTAGTTCATTAATAGCAGTGAAACCCTCTATTCCTCAGTGTACATTACAAGTATATTGCTTGTTGTCCAACATATTGTGTGACTGATTGGATCAGGTAAACATATGAAAACCTTTTTTTTAAGAATCATTGTCATCAACTACTCAGATGTACCAATCACCATTGAGCAATATCTGAATCAAACCTTGAGGACAGTAGTCTGTTTCAGGGTTTTGGTATTGTTCGTGCTGGCTCACTGGCTTAGTGAAACACTTTAATAGAACATTGTTAACGTGAGTAACACCTGATCTTTCCCTACTATAACATGTCTGCTGTGAGAAAGGCCTGTTGTGGGATTGTTTGATTATGTTGCCAGGACACTGTCAACTGTGATTAAACCACACCCACGCAGTCCTGAGGAAGCACACTGTGTTGAGCGTCTGTTAGACTCTTAAAAAAGAATTAAGAATGTTTTTTTGCCATTAAATTTTACCTTTGGTTCTTTCTTATGTAATCATATAAACATTTATTTTTTTACAGAGAAATACTAGCAGAAGCTAGTCCATGTGGATTTTATACACTTTAGTGTATAGTTCAGTGTGTAACAACTGCTAATATTCCATCAGTGTATTGTGTGTTAGGGTGAACACTAGCTTCTCTGCCACATTTTACTTTCCTTCTTCCACCCCCACATCTCTCTGACTATGTGTCCTCTTGTTGTATCCAACACTGGCTGGTTGGTCACTCTGCAAATAGATGCAACACAGTCCAAACATTACTCAACTGTATTTGCTCTTGAAAAAATGTAGCTGGTCAGTTGCACAAACCTTTATGATAGCGAGGGAATCTCTAGGGACTGCTACAACCTGTAAGGCAAGAGCCACACTGTAAAAAATGTCTGTAGATTTTACAGTAAAACATGCCATAAAAAAATACAGTTTTATTGTATACAGTCATATTTATTTATTTATTTTGTAATTTATTTTACAGCATTTTATGGGAATCTATATAGAATAAAGTAGTATTTCATATTAGATGTTGTTAATTGTACATTATACAATATGTATTGCTGACCAAGCAATCTGATTGGTCTGATTTAGAACGTGCTCAAATCAGCTGACATAACATGTCTCATGAGTAAAAATATTACTCTGTAATTTCCACATTGTTACATCTTGAAAATATAGACTTAAATAACATGTAAATAAATAAGAATAAGTACAGTTGAAGTCAACTTTTAATAAAGTTAAGTAAAGTTATGGAGTAAAGTTAAGTTAAGTTAAGTTAAGTTTAGTAAATCAAGTTAATTAATACACCTGGCCTTCAGATTTTAGTTTTCTTTGATGAATATTATACATTTTATTTGTTAGACCACCTCGTTAATACAGGTGTGTGCCTCGTTTAGGTGCAGCATGTCAGAGATCAAACAGTCCAGTGAGCGCAGAGAAATGTTGTTTTGAAAGACTAAAGGTCGAATAATCTGGACTGAAGAGGAATGTTCCATTAGATAAAAACATGTTAGGGATTTTAAAAATGATTACCGAATGATAATCTATCTTTTGTCAACACATTTTGACTTTTGGATGCTGTGGTGGATAATGGAAATGTTTGGATCACATCCTCCATTAGCTTCATGTCAGCTGAGACGCTGACGTGAAGTATGAAGAATTTAGTAGATAAACCTGTTCATGGAAAAAGCGGTAGTGTTAGCTTAACAACCAACTCCATTTCATTTATACATTGTTCTCCAGTAAAGCTTAAGGCTTCAATGTGTTGCAACTGATAATATTCCATTCATTTATTTTTTGTTTTATATTTAAACTATTTACCTGCAAGTAAGTAAGTTAAGTCTATGTGCTGTCTGTGTGTGTATGTACATGATTGTGTTTATTAGAAATAGATAATATTTCCATTAGACAGGCCTGACATGCAATTAATTTCATACATGATATAATTTAGCTTGTAGGCTAATGTGTGTTTATTGCTCATATGACTTTCATCATAATTTTATTATTTTATTTAATTTATGATTTGGCCCCTATAAAAAGGAAAAACAGGTCACATGGAGTCTAGGAGTTTAAATGTATATGGAAGAACTCTTCTAATGTGATAAGAATATTTTGCAACCGTAATTAGCTGCACATTCTTCTGTGTGTATAGTGTTAACACAAGTTGATGTTTGGGTCCTGATTAGAATGTACGTCAGTTCAATGCAAAAATAAAAGCCGTAGTGCGCTCGTCTCATTTGCATGTCATTGTTATGCGTGACTTCATGGGGGGAATCCTGGTACGAGCGGCCGTGGTGTTGAATGTAGACCAGGGGCAGGTGGAGTTGTGAGTCTCATCACTCCTCAGCAGCTCGGGGAGTTATATGTATGACCATGCCCTCTGACCTCCCTGTTGCCGTGGCATTCAGCAAAAATGGCCTTTAGTGACCTGCTGTACTTAATTTGCCTTCATCAATTTTAACATTGCTTGCACCGTCATTATGAATGTGACATTTAAATCCCCTCCCCCCCTCTCCTGTATCTTCATTGCACCACCCGTTCCTCTCTTTCCTGCAGCTCGAAAGCTAAAGCGGCTGCCGTGACGGTCTGACTGTTTTCAGAAGTCTGGCAGAGAAGAGCTTAACTCTAGGGAGCTCTGAGGATCAAAGTATTTACACACACACACACACACACACACACACACACACACACACTAAAAATGTTCCAGCTCTCAGTAACCACAAATACATCCAAATATACATCCTCACACACACACGGATGGAGGAATGTGAAATATCAGCATCAAACTGGAAGCGACAAGGTCTTTCCCAAGGCGTTCTACTGCATCTTCATGAATACACACACACACGCACACACACACACACACACACACACACACACACACACACACAATATTTGAAATCTGTAAGGGCAGATTAGTAGAAATCTCTACGGGTGTTTCAGCAACCCCTTCTCTTTGACAAGAGAATCCCTTTGTGTATGCAGTGCTCTGACAGCTTTTTAGTACTGTGTGTGTGTGTGTGTGTGTGTGTGTGTGTGTGTGTGTGTGTGTGTGTGTGTGTGTGTGTGTGTGTGTGTGTGCGTGTGTGTGTGTGTGTGTGTGTGTGTGTGTGTGCGTGTGTGTGTCTAAGCTGAGTAAGTGTGACTGACAAGATACCCCCACATTACCTGTGTGCGTGATCTTAGCTTTAAGCAAATAAACATGTTCCCCCTCCTTTCCATCCACCGCGCCCTATCATAACCCCCCTCGGCCCTCGAGGGGGTGAGATTATCCAGGCAGAGCTGGCGTGGCTTCAGCACAAACCCTGGGATCTCCTTATAGCTCCAGATTCTTTTTATGTAATAGCTCATCATTTTACCAAGCACTGTGGAGATAAGGACGCAATTTTAGATTTGTCTCTGAATGGCGAATATTAAAGAGAGCCTTGGGTTTTCATTTGGCACTTGAATGGGATTGTCTGTGATGCTTGGAGCCCAGGATGGGCAGTTAATGAGCCCTCTGTATGCAAACAAATCTGTTCCTTCTTTCCACTTCATCGTATGTTCACAGGCAGACCGCTGTTATAGCTGTAGAGCCGACTGAGAAGCACTGCCTTGGCATGGGACTTACATTTCTTGTCATATTCAGATTCTGAGGGAATCTTCTATTCTATCATACCACATACATTTCCTGTTATATTCAGATTCTACAAATAGGTGATGACAAATAGGTCTGACTTTTTGGAAAAATGTCATATTACATAAAGACTATGTCATTTTTGCTCAGCACAGCACTGTGGCATATTCAGTTTCTCTTCATGTCAGAGGATTCTCTTGAGTTAGATGTTAGTTAGATGACCTGACTGAGACTAAATGGAATGGGGCCATTAGACTGACGTATTAAAGGTGCCCTGTGGGGTTTTCTTTTTTGTACAGTATGTAATTTCTGCTCACATCAAAAGAAAAGAAGTAGTTCAGTGATGTAGTGAGTAGCGTGGGGGTCGTGGGAGCTGTTGTTGTGTTCATTGTTAAACAATGAAAATCTATCTGACATGACTCAGGCAGAAGTTCTTCACGGATGAGATAATGTATTAAAGATTTATTCACTTTACAGTCAGTCGCTTCCTTCCTACCTCTCTGATGTGGCCCACGTTTAGCCATAAGTCACAGCAACTAGAGGCAAGTAAGAAACACGTCTTTACCTGAGTGAAATACAGATTGCTCTGGGCTTAAACATTGTTGGAACCAAGTATAAAACAACTAAATATCTATAAATATCTAAACATCTTTATCTTTAGACATTTAATATGAAAATGTAATGAATATGTAACACAGCCACAAGCACTCTGTGTGTGTGTGAATGGATTTCCTTCCTATCAAACATTTGCAAAGTTTTAAATCCTGAATCTTTGTTCACTATCTTAACAGTCTCCTTGTCAGTGTTTGCCAAGTGGCAACTTCCGTGACTGTGAACTGAGGCCAATGCCAGCGTGCCTTAAACTGCAGTTCCTCAAATGGCCATGTTCTGTAGCACAACAAAAATAAACATGTTCACAGCCTGGCACAAAAGACAGTGGCCAGCTTGGCATATTTTGAGTTTTTTCCGAAACCTACGGGTGATGTCACGCTGTCCATTCTTTTTACTGTCAGTAGTATTTGCATGTAGATTGCAGCATTTTCTTGCACACCTGATGATGCCGAATGGCAGACAGCTCACTATATAGTAAATACAAAGAGCAGCACAAACCAGTTCTCATAATACATCCACGTACTGTGTGTGTGTTTGTTTTAACTTGTGTTGAGATGATATTAACATACATGTCATAAAGTCAGCCAAATGGTGAATCATCAAGTTTGCTAACCTGAGCTAACATTAGCCTCTAAAACTATTGGTCATACTGGACACATAACTATATTTCAACCTTTGTTGTAACAAGAATAAAAATAGGTTTGTTTTTGTTTATCTTTGAGAGTAAACTTTGGATATATTTAAAGAGAGGTAAGCATGTTAGCATTCTCTTTTCAGTGTGATTCATCATTTTACCCTGAAGATGAGAGAAGCAACAATATTATTTGTCTGAGTAAGTTTTAATACTCAGTTCATTAATTCAAAAGAAACACTGAGTAAATAGTATGTGAAAAAATATTTTCAACATACTCTGAAAGCTGTTCCGATCACGTGTCCTGTATTCATGTATCTGTAATGTATCTGGCATTCAGCACCATTGTTAAATTCAGTTTATTTGAGCAGCAAACTCATCAGAGGAGGGTTTAAGAAGGAAACGGTGACAGATAAAGGTTGAGAGATCCTGATAAAAGCTTCACACTCAATGAGAGAAAACAGCACAACAGGCAGAAATAAGGAGAGATAATCGTCTTCATTAGGCCGATTATCCACATAATGGATTCAAGTGGGCCACTCAGCAGGAGAGGAAGCAGTGCAATACAGTTTTGCTTTTCTCTGATGAACTGGTGTGCTCTGAAAAGAAAGATCCATGTGGCCTGAAACAAATCATCCAAGGACAGTTGTGTGGCATGAAGGAGAGAATAAGCAGTTGCACTCTTTCATTGGGTCTTTCGATGAGTAACAATATCTCTTGGTGGAGGCGCCCCTGAGCAAAACATTGAACACACAGTTGCCAATAGAAAAAACAGTTACCCATATCAGTTCTACAGTATTGGTATGAGAACTCTAAATGATTGGCTAGCTCTGGAAAAAGGAAGCAAGAGTCAAGGATGGAATTAAAAGAGAAGGTCATGAGAGGTATAATTTAATGTGATCTCATAAATGTACACAAAAAAGTAGGAAAAGGAAAAGCAGAGAGAAAAGTCTTTTCTTCTGGCTTCGTTTGTTTTACCTTTCGCTCCAGACAGAAAGACAAATGTCACATCATCTCTTCCACCTTCAACCCGTGGATTTTTTTCAACAGGCTCTTTCTGTTTTTGCTCTAAAGGTAAAGCAAACTCTCTCTGTTCATGACGATCCACAGGAGTCCACGTCAAAGCAAGCACAGCACAAATCCAGTATTACACAAAGACACTAAAAGGCACAAAAAACAAAGATATGAAGCTTAAAATAACCCTCAAATCAGTGAAGCAAGAAAAAAAAGGAGGACAAAGGTTTAGTGTGTGGCGTAAAAAGTATTCAACATGGAATTAATTAGCTCCCCTTTTGTCTTGTTAGCCACACTTGCAGCTCTAGAGACCAATAAGGGTTTGTCTGTCAGTCGATCCACCACTTTGATCCACACAGAGCATCAAAACAACTGTTGGATTGCACAGGCATTCATGATCCCCAGAGGATGAAGCCCGTTGGCTCTTGTGATTCCCTGACTTCTTTAGTGCAGCCATGAGGATGACATTTGTGGCTTTGAGTGAAATAGCTTTCAAGATTTCAAATTGTCAAAACCAATGAGTCATCCGTGACATTCCAAACAGACTCTTGGTACAGATCTCATGCTCCCAGCAACATGGCAGACTCTATAGATATAAAGGTCTCATTCTAAGGTAACAGAAACATGAACAGTCTTATTATCAGGTGATTATGCACTAATGAAAACATGGCTATGAATATTATGTTCCATTTCTGACATATTCTGTAAATAGACCCTCATAAATCTGACACAAGTTACTATATCATAAACTATATTTGTTTTTTATGGAATTTTAATACAATGTGTTGCATTAACCTGTAAATTATAACAGTTCAGCATAAACAAACTGACATCAATGGGGCAAAGTCAGCTCTGTGATGAGATGGCTGATGTTTGGAGCAGAGCAGAAATTTCAGGTGCTGGGATCATAATTATTTTTGCTGTTTCCTTCTTAAATAATAGCCTGCGACACACGTCAACACCTCGCAGGTGACGGCAGCCATGAACTGATTTGAAAATAATATCTGGTATCTCTTGGCCTTTGTCTATGATGCTAATATTTTGCCTTTAGGCGTTATTTTCATTTTAAGTGTAATGTCAAACTATGTTTCTCTTCTTTTGTACTCATTTATATGAGTTAAACAACATGCACCAACCTTGAAATGATTTGGACAAACATTTAATAAATAAATATGATTATAAATATGGTTAGCCAGTGTACAGTATCTCTAAATAATACACACCAAAGACTTCTAGAAGTTTTCCTGATTGGTTTGTTTGGTGCTTGGTGGTTGTTGGAGGTGAATGTGGTCCATGTTAAGAGTTGGTTAGTGTAGACGAGTACAACTTATTTTCTTGAGGATTTCCCACCAGTTTTCATTCCAGCTTCATAATTTCTCTGTTTGCATAAAGTGCCACAGAACACCGGTCACTGTTTACTGCCTCAAATCACAGATTTTCTTCTCATCTGCTCTGAAGAAATACTCCCTGTAAACTGCCACTGATGTGAATCTAACAACAGGATACGCAGTAAATGGCACCCATACACTTTCATTTAAGCAGCAACACAGAGCAGGAGGGCTTCACTACGGCGGAGATCAGCAGGCTGTTTGTCAAAAACACTTTATGCTTCACATTGTTGAAAATCTGTCATCTCCAGTGTTAAGATATTAATGAAATCACAGTATGTACATTTGGGTCTCTCACTCTCACCTCAATGCACACCGACTTGTGCTTTAGTCAAAATATGGTGAGATGACTGGTCTATCTTTTTAACCGTAAACCTGTTTTTGTTTTGCTCCTGAGACCCAACCTGATCAGGCAGAACTACATTTTTATTCTAAATATCAGACTTTGAATTGAAAACAGGAATATAAAATAATAAATAATGATAATGCATTGGTGTGTCCGTAGTCACTTCTTATTGTGTCAGAAATGTATTGATGTTTTGATTGTGTGATACCACCAGAACAAATTGAACTGACCTGTGGATTTTGGCAATTTTCTACCACAGTGTGCAGTGTTTGTGTAAGGAGAGCATTATTATGTTGCTGTGTGTGTGTGTGTGTGTGTGTGTGTGTGTGTGTGTGTGTGTGTGTGTGTGTGTGTGTGTGTGTGTGTGTGTGAATATAGGCTGCCTAGATACAGCTGAGCCAATAACAGACATATCCTGAGTTTCCTTGGCAACACTATAGCAACCTTCGCTGTGAATGAAGCTGCCATTTCTAGGAAAGTCAAAGGGATGAAAAACATGTATACGTGTGTAGCTTACGTTTTGGTTCTGTTCACCACATCTGCTCCAGGGCCATATTAAAAATAGTTGCATGGAGAGCACTGATCCATGGATTATGTTTTACTACCACTAAAACCTTGAGAAGTACAGTATGAATATGAAATCATTATATGTTAAATGTTAGACATTGGCATGGAGAATCATCGAGGACAGAGCAAATGCAGAATCACAATAAGAACCTCCTTTATTGGTCAAGTAAAGCAATATACACCTTCATTCCTGTTACATACTACACAGCAACTTTGACCAACTTAAAGATCCATCTTAAAGATTTAGTAAGAGATGATCTATGTGTGTTACATCAGAATGTTTCTGGATTGCTTGTTTTTCCTAAACCAGTCTGAATATGTGATGGCAGAACATTTTGCACACATTATTTCACATGTACAGTTTTTTCCAAACCTTTCTATCATGGACGTGGAGCTTGTTGTCTTGACCTCTTTAAGCTCTTATTTCTTATTAAGCAGACAGGAAGAGAGAGAGGAAGGATGCAGGATGTAACCGTCAGTCAACAATGGGCTCATAAAACACGCTGCGCCACATCTGTTGAGTAATCTATGTAGTCAGAACTGCAATAACACCAACAAGTCACAAGCGTTCACCTCTAACCTTGGTAATTACAGCACAGATGGTATGGTTGTTTCACCACTATTTCAAGATCTAATGTTGGATTGATTGACATTAAATTTGCTACAGGTATTCATGTTCCCCTCAGGGCGAACTGAATTTTGGTGATCTTGTTGCAAATACAAATAAATATATATATATATAGAATATAGATATATATATATATATATATATATATATATATATATATATATATATAATCTAGTTGCAGCAATATTAAGCAAGTGAACATGATAAATACACTGGCGAATGCATGCCGAAATCCTCCCAAAAAAGTTTGCTCAATTTTTAACCGTGGCAGGCCTACAACAGGCATAAAGTTTCGGCATAATCTCATTATGCATTTGTCTGTCTGTCCGCAGTCCGCTGTGTGAGTAACATGCCAAAGCTGACAATGTGTCGCGGATCATAAAATAGTTCAATACTAAACTAAATATTCACCCTGCATTGGTCTATGAATGTGGGTGATGCTTATGTATCTAAAACAATTTATGAAGAGCTTCTCTTTCAGTTCATGAAATCCTGTAACCGCAGCAGCTTCTCCAGTCCCGGAGAATGCCGCGTCAGAGAGCAGTGCCATTACGCACGGCCATTCACTGTTTTACCTTCATTAAATCACCTGAAAACTATATCAAGCTAACCATACAGTGTCTTGGACCCTTTCTTGTGTACGGGTGGAGATTGTACACTGGATGTTGTGGGGCACTCCCGTGAGGTTGAAGGCATGCTGAGGTTGGCCTGATAAACAGCTGCCTGGCCTGTTTTATGTCTGCCACGATTAAAAAGGGAGCGAACTTCCTTGTCAGGAAAACGGTATTGATCAGGGGTATCGGGGGGATTTGGGCCTGTACACGCAGTGTTAATGATGTCCTCATAGTTTAATATGCTGCAACGAGATTGTGAGCGGACTGACTCGTTGTCACTCACTTTTAGCTATAGCATCCACACGTTACACAAGATGCCGTGAAGTCTGGCGTCAGTCAAGTTTCATTCAATATATTCAAGGTTTCATTCAATATATTCAAGGTTTCATTCAATATATTCAAAGTTTCATTCCATATATTCAAGGTTTCGTTCAATATATTCAGACTTCATTCAATATATTCAAGGTTTCATTCCATATATTCAGACTTCATTCAATATATTCAGAGTTTCATTCAATATATTCAAGGTTTCATTCCATATATTCAGACTTCATTCAATATATCCAAGGTTTCATTCAATATATTCAGACTTCATTCAATATATTCAAAGTTTACTCCAAATATTCAAGTTTCATTCAATATATTCGGACTCATCAATATATTTCAAGGACCCATATATCAAAGCATCATGTTCAAGTTTAATTTCCTGAACGGCATGCCATAATAGTGTGTGTGTAATATATATAATATATAGATATAATATATATATAGATAGATATAAAATTTGGTTTGACGTCAGTTCGCCCCTTGAGGATAAACTATAATAATTTAACACTGTCATAAGGTAAAGATTTTAATTTGTTCAAAACTTTGGTACATGACTAAACTAAAACTAAATGCAAATATCAAGATATTCCCATCAGCCTCAGTATTTGATGAGTTCTGCTGACTTGTCCCAATTTAGATAACTGACATGGTATTCAATCATCACCGTCTTTATTAAATACCGGCTATAAGAATATAATTAAATAATCAAATATGCCTAAAATGAGAAAATTTATATATATGGTAAATATTAGGCTACATCCAGCTGCTGCTTAGCTTAGCTTAGCATTACAACTGGAAACAGGGAAACAGTATCACTGTCCAAAGGCTACAAAATCTAAACAAGTTTGCTCAATCTTTGCAAAAATGTGTAAATCCAGTGGTTACGCTGTAATTTCATTGATCTAAATGACCATGCTAAGCTATGTGACCACTGACCAGCTTCATGGAGGATTAATGAGCACTGAGAATCTTCTCAGCTAACACTCTGCAACAAAACTGATAAAAACCCAGGACCATTTTGTTTATCACCTCTGCCTCTTCAAACATTAATTACAGTAACCTTGCCTTCAGGTCATTTAGTGGCTGACTGAAGCCAAAGACTTACCAGAAACAACGTAAGATGAGTAATAAAAAGTGTTTGTCTCTCTTTGCTTCCTCCATAAATGAATCAGGATGATTAAGTCTGACTTTTGAAGGGCAGCAACAACAATTAACGCTGGTCATAAAAATGCTGCTGCACATTTTAAAACATTAACAGTAGAATTGCTGTTAAAGGTTCATGTCGTCGTGACACAGAATAATGATGCAGCAGTTTTTTCACACGGAGCCTGGAGGTGGTTGAAATGTGGCTTTGGAATTAATATGGTGGATGTGTACTGAAACCAGTCTGCTGTAGTCAGCCTTCACAAACACCACAATGAGTAACAATCTGTTAGTGGTGCACTCTGGTGTCAAATTTATAACACTAATCAAATCTACCACCTCTACTATTTCTGCTACTATTGCTACTACCATTTCTATTAACGCTGCTGCTTCTACAGCTAAAATGAATTTGCACACATGAAGATTTGGGTGATTTTTCTGTTTATATTCTTCAGTGTGTACAGTGTGCTCTCATTAGATAAGATGCCGATTGCATCATAACAGAAAGTTTGAGAGTGAATGAGAGTGATAACAGATATGAGCTGGAAGCTATTCTAAGCAGTCACACTATATTCCGAGTTGCTGACAGGAAGCGTTAGCAGGATGAAATACTCGTGTGTGTGTGTGTGTGTGTGTGTGTGTGTGTGTGTGTGTGTGGGAGAGGGAGAGAGTTATGAAGAATGGCCAAATCAGCACGGTCTAATTTCAGCCTCAGCCAACCCTGAGGCGCCCTAATGAAGACAGAGTTAACAATCAGCTCCCCTGCTGGAAGACAAGAAGGAGAAAACATGATATTTATTCCAAATTGCACCGTCCTACTTGGTTATTATGTACAGAAACACGGAACCTGACACTCTGTGCAGCCACAGGTAACATCGCCCAGAATTTAGATGGCTGCTATATTCATTTTTCAACCTGTTCATGCATATTGCAGACTCAGGGCCATACTTAGTAAAAGTTTGTGGAGGGTGTGTTTGACTAAACCACCAATGCATCTATTAACTTGAGTCTTTTGACACATGGAACGCGCATTGGGGATTTTGTCTCACACGACTTTGTTAATGTATTTCTTGAACAGTATGGTCACACCAACATTCACTGGTTCTTTTTGGCCACTTGGATGCAGCACAATAAGATGTCAGTTAAACGTGACCCTTTAAATTGTATTTTTACACATCTACCATATGATGGAGCAACATTAGCAATCATTTGTAGACATGAGAAAGTCCAATATTCTGCCTCCATTTAGCTCTGTTTTTGCCTTCACCAACTTCTGAGGTGCAAATCCTCCTTTTTAGCTGCTAAATGCTACTTTATGTTCAACAGATCTCACTAACGCTGTTTTGTGCTGGGTTAGTAGTGTAGTGTAGAGATATGAACCAAAAAGGGAAAGCTGCACAACTCCATCAGAAACAAATGAAGGGTAACCTCATTCAGTTCGTCAGTGATTCTAAAAATCATATCTGGGGCAACAGCTGTCCAGGGTGATATGAAATGTGCTGTTCCCCAGAGGATAATACCTCATAATTTTGTTAAGATTTCATTTCAATTAATTGATCAATAAAGTTTTGAGAAGATACACTTCGTCTTTTAAGAATAAATCACATTGCCACAATCATTTCATGAGAATAGGTAAAAATATTTTATTCCAATTTTATGGGCGACAGTGTAGTTTGGATACGTGGCCATTCGCGGTCACCAGAGGTTACACCGCATATGTTATACTTGTATAAGAGATAACTGTCTTTTAGGCAAATTGACTCTATTACTGCACTACACTACTTCAATGAATGCATCCATGCTCCTCAGAGAATGAACCCCCTCACTTTCAAGATATCTCGTAATATAAAAGGCAGATTGACATTAAATTACATTTTCTGAGCACATTCATGTTGTAGGGGGAGTGAGCTCCTTTGAATTGAAGAAATTTTCTTGAGAGTCAGAGACATTCAGAAAGTGTACATTTCTTCTTCTGTTGATAAAGTGCCATGAATAGCAAAATTGTCAAGATGCTGTTTTGGCACTTTTTTATTGTTGGATGTAATGAATGAACACTGTTCAACTGTTGAATCAATTTTTATCAATAAATTGAGTGTTGTCATATTTTTGTGGAAATTTAAAGGCGACAGACTCTCTGTGAGAATCAGTTATACATATCCAGTATATTGGATCTAATCTGCTGTAAGTACATGCACTGTAAGTATTCTTCAGAGGCTTCAGTAGACTCTGATCTGCACAACAGCAGACCAGAGACAGAGCTCTCTGTGGTAGAAATTACACGCTGACTTTCATCAGTCCAAATAGAAGAAAGGAAGTGCACAAAGAACCGACACAGAATCCAATTAGCAGAGACCAAGAGCAGAGCACCGCAGTGAAACCTTCATATCCGTCTAAAAGTGCTTCATATTCAGAAGAGTAAACATTCACCTTGAGAAGACATATGTATGGGCATGGGCAAGGTGTTGGTATTCATTAAGACTGACTTATATTTGATGCTTTTATCTAAAGATGAAAGGCACAAAATGCACTTGGCATATACTCTAGTGCTGAAGGGTACAACTAACCAATGAATGTCTCCAGGTACTGTATGACTTGCCAGAGCTTTAGAAATACTCAAGTCAGTAAGTCATCAAGTCCAAATTGACCAAATCCAAACACTCTAAGAAACATGTTCATTCAAATGTTTAAATATATTTTCATACAGGATGGCTTTGCTGTTGTTTGAAAGTCTGTGAAGAATGTCATACTCAAGTCTTTTTCTTTCTTTTCTTATTTATTTTGCCTCAAAACTATTAGACTTAAAGCTGCTATAAACCATAGATAGCAGCTTCAGCTTTAGATCAATAGATTTTCTCCCTCTGGAGTTGGTGGAGACCAAACCAGTGCTTAAAGACTAATAAATACTGGATTACATATATGGTGAAAAAAAGAACTCTAAGTGAATGATGAATATCAGTATTTGTGCAATAGGTAAAAAAACAACTGTTTGCTAGCAAGTTAGTACTTAATAGGCGATAACGTGTCTTTGCTATTTGATGCTGCTGCCCCCAAGTGGTCTAAACAATCAGTTCATGTAGGTTTAAAGACCCACCAAATGACTTTGATTGTAGCTGTACGATTATATAACACGACTATGGTGCCCTCCATTGTAGCCACAAATTTTATGTAGAAAAAAAAATATGTATGTATGTAAAAAAATGAATGTTTTACAATACTGATTTTCAAATTAATACTTGCTTGAAAATCTAACAAACCAGACTGCTGTGTAATCTCATTATATCTTATTCATAGTAATGTATTATATCTTAATTCATAATGTAGTATTATTATTATTATTATCAAGTTAAAACTTCTGAGATGGTACAGTTGCAAGTCTTTTTTTTTTTTAATTTTTAAAGATGATTTTTTTTGGCCTTTTCAAGCTTTATTTTGATAGAATGAAAAGTGCATTATTGCACAGCACTCATCTGAGTGTAATTACACTCATTTCATGTTGTTTATATGTATATTTAAAATACATTTTAAACTAGATTTTAAAATACTTTTGGCAAATGAAGAGGAAGATGAGAAAATATTGGCTCCATATGTGAGTATAATCCTGGAATTTAAATCATCTCCATTTTACTTATGCAACAGCCAAATGTGGCACACGGCTCTCTACAGCTCCCCTCCTTTCACTTCATCTGGTCTCCTCCTACAGCATTTCCTCCATCTCTCTTGCTACTCTGCTTTCTTTTACTCTCCTCATATCTATTTTTGAGAGAGAGGGTGAGTTGAAGGAGAGAAAAGAAAGACAAGGGTAAAAGAGAGGAGATAGAGGGAATGTAAATGCAGACAGATGGTAAATACTTCCCTCCTGTAGGGAGCCATGTCAGACTGCAGAGCACTGCTGCACTCTGCATGACATGACCAGGCAGGCAGACTGTGTGTGTGTGTGTGTGTGTGTGTGTGTGTGTGTGTGTGTTTGGTTAGGCAGGCAGACTCTCAGTGAATGTAGGTGAAAGGGCTTTGCTGTCAGAGCGAGGCAATGCAGAATGGAGCAGAGCAGGGATAAGCTATAATCTACACTCCCCCGCCATCTTTCCCAAGGGTGGGGGGAGGATATTGATGTGGGAGGAGGAGGGGAAAGCAGAGAGAGAGAATGATACTGAAGTAATTTGATGAACTTTTTGAGTAAAGGCAGCAGTTTCTGTTCTCTCTCTCTCGTTTCTTTTCAGTGTCACTTCTGGCCTTGGAAAGGTGGCTGCAGAAAGAGAACAGAGGCTGCTCAGCTCGGATTCACGTGTTTCTTCTTTGGGTGTGAAAACACAGTATGGCAGTTATGTATTCAGGCATATTATAATCTGAACAATTAATATATTGAAAATGTTCCAAACACGACACACTGTGCAGCATTACTCAACAGTGTCAGGGTCCATTTTTGTCACCAAACATACAGTCAGTTGTTGAAGACGCTAATTAGCAGCGATTTGCCTCCACATTGTGTGTTCTTAATAACTGCATGGGTTGAATGCATTAGCCACTTACAGGTTAATGAAAAAGATAGAAAAATGTCATGTCATGTAAAAGTGTTGTTTTTAAAGCTGTGTAAGAGAATATATATATATTTTTTTTTTACCTTGGAATAAATCATTACTTTCCTATGGCAGCAAAAAGGGTGTAGTCTGCTGCTGAAACTTTTTTTAAACGCAGCTTCAACCAAAACAATAAACAAGCCAAGGACGTCCTTTATCCACACTTCTCTTTGCTTTTGTCTTTAAACTATTTGCACTCTCCATTCATGTAAAAAAGATTTACAGGCTGCTGTAAATGAGCAGATGTATCTATATGTATATTGAATATGCCGTCAAAGTTCATTTGATGTGTTAGTTATGTAAGTAAGCTATGACAGGTCCGTAATGTGACTTATAATTTCTTAAATGCTGAACTTTTTGTACCTCAGCCTAAGTGTGACACAGTGTTCACTGTGAACGCTTTATTTTGAAAATCTAATTTTGACTAACTTGACCCTGTGCGTCCAGAAATGACACTATGACACCATGACTACCTACAGCGTCATGTTCTGAAGTTCAGTGACAAAGCTGATCCATTTGAGTAGTTTGGAGTGAGAACACGTTGGACAGTAAAAGCACTTCCACACCTGCTTGAACTGCGAGGCTGTTCTCAGTATGAGAAGATAAAAAGAACAAGCTGTGCAAAGAGTAACTTAACACCAGGCTGAGAGGCGGAGTGAGCGTGTTTCATGTCTGTGTGCGGTTGGGTGTGGTCAGAAGTGTGCTTACCACACCCAGTAGTGATGTCATGGTGTCTGTGGAGTACACCTCTACATCGCTGCAGCGAGGTCAACCACTAGAAGTCAGCAGAAACAAGAATTTAAGGCGGGTGAATAATCAGGTCCAGAGCATCAGATTTAGTGGGAGATGAAATATAATATTTATAACTGTTTTTAGTGATGTTTAATCACCTGTTATGTTATTGTTACATTTAAAAAAAACTTCAGGCACAGCAAGATCCATGGAGTCTGCCATCTTGAACCATGGGTGAGGTCGAATAGTCAATTTTGTTTTGTTTTCACTGAGTGAAATGACCCAGAAGTATTAACATAGCTGCCATGATAAGAGCTGTTTGAATTCTCTAACTGTTAAGTAAAGGAGCTCCAGTGCTTCCTTTATTTTCTCCTTTAGCATGGGATACACCTGACCATTCTTTACAAAAAGAAAGGAGGTAATGCTGTCCCACTTACTGAGATGCAGATCATCATGAAGTTACCCTTGCTGATTAATCATATCTTTGCCATAACTTGCTAATATGTTTCTAAATGAGTGGACAGGAGGGTGAGTGACCATACCAGTGTAACAAACACTTCATTTGATTTCTGTGACAGGTGACAATATTCATTTCTTATTTGTATTCTGACATTGATTATGAAGTCAGATTTTTCACCGGGTTGTCCACGTTTATATACCCTGCATCAAACAACGCGGTCAGAGCACACAGGGAGTATCTAGGGAGTATCTCAGATGAAGCGCTTTGTAGTCCATTTTCTGATCTTTGTAGTTTTACCACAGATCAGGCCAATAACATTCGCAATCGCTTAATGACGTAGTCTAGTGTAAGTGCAGTCGGATTCTCTGAACAACTTCTCCTAACTCCTTATTAATTTTTCTACACATCTTTGACCTTGTGACGTTTTCCATTGAGGTCAAGGAAAAGTATTTAGGAGCTATTTTTTTATTATTACAATTTTTTTGCATATATGAACTGAGCTGGTCGCAATCAGCAACTACACCAATAGATGTCACTAAAGTGTTCCTTTAATCCATCAACAGTCTGCTGCTCTGTTGTTCTGTTCAAACAGGGTTTGATTTTTAGGTTTAGTGTCTTGGAAATGGCTAGACTGGACCTCTACAAATTTGGAGTTAGTTATTATGAATTTATTTTATTTCCAGTGTGTACACCCGGTCTGACTATTTATTGATAGTCGGTGTGTGTACTCTCTCATTCTCTTAGAAAAACAGAAACATACAGACTTATTTATGTATGTGGACACTTTGCATGAGCTGGCTAAACTCAGCTGCCTCATCTGGCTTTAGTGGATGTCGTTTTTTTTTTTTTTTACACAGGCAGCAGCAGTGTTTATTCACAGCCCAGCAGATGAGAATACACCTTGTACTTTTGGGTTTGAGTTGTTATAAATAAACCCTGGCAGACCAAAACCACGGCTTCCTTTCAGCAGTTTCATAACGGTCTCACAAAGGAAATCTAAAAGAGCAAAGAACCAGAACATTAACGCGTATTTCATCTTAAGAGAACATCAATAATACGACCGGAGCTGGAGTTAAAATGAACTGTTCATACTTTTGTGACATAGTTTTAAGTCTCTTGTTATATAACACAGAGCACTTTTTGGCTCCAGGAGATGCTTACTGTTCATTGGGGAGAAATCTGCTTTCACTGCCTAACAAGACAGAGCTATAAAAAGATAAAGAATCAGTGTGTGTGTGTGTGTGTGTGTGTGTGTGTGTGTGTGTGTGTGGGTGCCCACGTGAGCCTGCTGCAGGCATAAACTGGAAAGGACAATCAACAATTACAGGCAGGCAGGCGTGGGGATGGAGGAGGACGAAGGAGGTGGCGGGGGTGGGGAGGTTAAGCAGAGAGAGAGAGAAGGAGAAAAATGAATCAGGGCTTGTGTGCTTGGTTAGGTCAGATAATGAATTGCTGACTGAGGAGGAAGGCTGAGGTCACTTTAGGCCGACGTGTCTCACAGGAATAGGCAGATGGAAACAATGCTTCTAAACAAAGTGCCTCATGACGTTTTTGACCACCAGTAACACTTTCTTTATTTTTATTTTTATGAGGAGGTTCTTGTTTTGTTTGTACCATGCTCATGCACATGTATGTGCATATTGGCAATGCAATAGACATTCCTGTCTTTGATGTCATGCAGCAACATATAGGGGAGGAAGAGAAGACGACATGCATGCTAACAAACATGTGCATGTCTAATGAGGAAGGAACACAGTGCAACGTTGGTTTGTTTCCAGGAAAACTCCACAGCTCTACACCTTTTAAGAGTAAGTCCACCCTCAAATTCTGGGAGGAACTGCCCACAAAACTAAAAAACGTGTTTCAAACATAACTGTTGCTGCTGTGAAGTTTAACATTTTAACCTCTATAAGCCTCCATATGGCTTATGGAGGTTGACTCTTTCTGTAGCCAACATCAAGTGGCTGTTCAAAGAACTGCAGCTTTTAGAACTTCTGCATTAGTTTCAATCCACAGCAACATAGGTTGCTGTTCTGATCTGAGCTACCCGCAGCCACGCTTTTCGCTCATGAAACGTCTCTTCTGTGGATTGTTCCGTGAAGGTGTTGGGCTTGTGGAAAATAGTGTTTGTTAAAAAGCTAAAAGCACATTGAATAAACACAACAGTGACAGCAGATTTGTCATTAGTCATATGAACGAGCCACAAAACATACTAAAAGTTCTGTTCCAAGACTGGATGTTTAGTTATTAACATAATTACAAATGTCAATTGGATTTTGAATGTTTCCCTCTGGAGGTTCAGGATTTACTCTGGCTTTCTATATTGAACAATATAATTATATTATTATTGAGCCTGATTTGTAAATTAATCTACATGCACATATGATTTACTGTTGACAAAAGGACTTGTATTGAATTAGAACTTCTGCATCCTCTAGTCCAACTGGATCCTCCAGTCACCCATCTCTCTGGATCCTACTCAGGAAGCTCCTGTCTCTCTGGATCCTCCAGTCCCTCCACTCATTCCTGATCCTCCAGATACATAATATCTATTACCATATGTACATATATGTACTGACCACAAGGTGCAAATGATTATATGTAAGTTTATATGTCACTCGCTGTCAGCCACGCGGTGCTATATTCTATATTTTTCAGCATGCAATCATAGACAAGGATAGAAACAATCAATACTTCCAGAGTGGGAGGTCACTCCCATTCTTTCTCTAGCGGGTAAGTCTACAGGTCAAAGTTCAGACAGACTCAAATGTGTGAGGTGAAAGAGGTGACAACTTTTTAAAATATGAAGCATATGAGGCCCAACCTTCTGCAATAAGGAAATTAAGTTCAAATCTTGTATAAAAGTCTGGTGGTCTTCATGTACTCATGTGTTTATTACCATCTTCCTACGCAGAGAACATTTCTAAAGCAGCTATAATCAATATTTATATAATAACAAATCAAGAATTTGAAAAGAAGTCACTCATAATTAGGTTGCTGTTTTTTCTGACACAGTTTACAGTAAATCTGAAAAACTATCTTCTTGTGACAGACAGCTCAGAAAATATTCATATTAATAGTTAAATGAAATTTGCCGCACAGATTTTATTTTCAAACTTTTACATGCAAATTTGAATGTATAAATGAAAAATAAAAACATATAAATGAAACAATGATTTCTGTGTCGTGCTTACTTATTCAGAACAACTAAACAACCACTTTGCTTGAGGTACATCCAGTGCATGAGTATTCTTTGTTTTGGGACTTTAAACTTTAACTGCATTAATCCAATTTTTTGTTTTGTTTATATTCGCTATTAACAATTAGTGCTGGTTGTGTAAAGTCTAATTCTGAGGTTAAGAAAACAGCCAGTGTGCCCCCAGGCTTGTATATTTCCATGAAAACAATGACAATGGTGCTACTGTTGACTTCACAAAGCAGCCCTGTGCAGGTTTCTACAGCACATACACACACTGAGGTCAGGATCATTTACTATCTTTTGGTTATTTAAAAAATTCTAATTTACGTGAGCAGTTTAAATCTGCCGAGGTCTCCTGATAAAGGTGCGATGAGTGCACAGGAAGGTCAGAATAAGATAACATCAAAAGATGCAAGTAAAGGCATGTATGCATGTTTCTTGTATCATTGCTCATGATCATGCTAGCAATATGGTGTATAACATCCATAATTTACAACATATAATAATCTGCAAAAAACAAACAAACTGTGTTTTAGGGATGCCCACATTACTGTCACACTGCATGTTAAATGATTAAATAATACTGCAAATCAACTTGTGTTCTTAGTGTATCATTATATCAATCATAAACAGAGTTAAATAAAATCAAGAGTACATATTGTAGTTTTGGATATCTGTCTGCTACAACCATTTGCGGATGTTCACAGCTGCACCATGAACCATTTTCCAATGAACTCTACACCCCAATGTTCCCTTTTATTGACAGATGCTTCCTGAAGACGATCAGATCATCAGTACTCACAGATCCAGCTACAGGAGAGCTATAAATACATACATGGCTGTTCAGCTTCACCAGGATTCAAATGGACATTGTCACATAAATCCCTTAAATTACAGACTGCAGATGGAATGCACATACCATTCCTGCTGTTGTATTTGGCTGCAGCTTCCCAGTCAACTGGCAGGGAAAGCTTCATGCATGGCCTTTGTGGGAAAAAGTCACTTCAAATATAATACCATGGAGAAAAAAGTTTGTATGTATAGTCATAAGTAAGTCATGTGGCTACAGAATAGATAATAGGGAAAATACTCACAGAAATGTAAGTAACATGTTAACTTAAAGGTCCAGTGTGTGTCAGATTTAGTGGCAATATTTTGCAATATATATATAAGATAGATATATAATAGTATATAGAGATATAGTATAGATATCTATATCTATATATCTATCTCTATTAATATAAATTATATATGTATGTATGTATGTATGTATGTATGTATGTATGTATGTATGTATGTATATATATATATATATATAGTGTTCAAACCATTACCAACATTGGGGCGGCGTTTAGCTCAGTTGGTAGGCTTAGCCCTTGCTGCAGAAGCCCAGGGTTTGAATCCAACCTGTGGCTCTTTCCCGCATGTCATTCCACATCTCTCTCTCCCTGCATTCCTGTCACTCTTCAGCTGTCTCTATCAGAAATAAAGCTTGAAAAAGCCAAATCCAGATGTCCAAGCTCCTTACCTCTCTAATGCCGAGCCCTGGAAAATTGAGAGCTTTGCCTTCTGGCTCTGCTCCCTGATACCCACAACAGTCTGGTACAATGTCTGCAGTACTGCAGATGCTGCACCGACCCACTAGCCCATCTCACGCTCCATTTTCCCATCACTTGTGAACAAGACCCCCGAGATACTTCGCTTGGGGCGGCAACTCGCTCCCAGCCTGGAGGAAGCATTCCACCATTTAAACCATCTGACATCAAAACTGTTATGCAAACACTGATATCCATGAACGATGTTAAACCTCAGCTACTGTTGTATTCTAGTATATTCTGTAAACTGTGTATATGATGTGAGTCGGGTAGGTGGGTGGTGGTGGTGGTGGTAGAGTTTAAAGAGTGGGGGTGGGGTGGTCTGAGAAAGTGATTCCCTTAAGTGCATGTCCTCATAAAAAAGGAGATGTGTGTCAGAACGAGGGCGGGAAAGGGATAAGAATATTGAATAAATGCAGAGGGTAATAAGGAGAGATGGAGCAGTGAGGTGGAGTGTGCCGGAGAAAAGAGGCAAACAAATCATAGAAGTATGGTAGAAGGAAGAGGGGATGGATAAAGACAAGAGAAAAAGGGGTGAAAGACAGAAACAGGAGGGGAGGGGTGACGGAGATGGAGGCAAGCATGGATACACGGGTCGATCGGATTAGACTGGATGAATGTTTAATAATTCCCATTGGGGGAAAGCTGGATGACTGGTATGGTGACTGGGTGCATAAAGAAAATGGCTACAAATAAAAACAAATGAGGATCATGGGAACACACTGTATAATGCAACTTATGAATAAATCATGTTCAACACTGACTGGATGTGAACTAGCAGCTACAGTCTCAGCAGAACCCACAATGAAACACAAAAGTCACATTTTTGACATGTATCTATGTATCTATGATAAATATGAGATAAACATGGCAATATTTTGACTTGCTTCACCAATGGAGATACTGTGGGTGCACAGCATGTTTGAAGAATGTCAATCAGAATGTCTATCTATGTACCGTAACAGTAGCAGAAATAAATATTGCACACCTCTAACATTGTCAGAGATGATGGACAGTTTTAAAAAAGGATAAAAGTCAATGCAGCAGAAGACTTTTTTTTTTTTTAATTCGAGCATTCTTCTTGTAAATGAAATCTGGCACCTACAAGCTCAGGAGGTAGAGTGGGTTATCCACTGATCAGATAATCCCCGGCCCCTCCAGTCTACATGTCGAAGTGTCCTTGGGCAACATACTGAACCCCAAACTGCTCCTGAAGGCTGCGCCAACAGTGTGAATGTGAATGAATGATTAACTCCTCAAACTGATGAGCAGTTGGCACCTTGCATGGCAGCCAATGCCATCAGTGTATGAATGTGTGTGAATTAGATATTTAGTGTAAGTGTTGAATGAAAGACTAGTAGGCGCAGTCTACAGTACAGTCCATTTACATTACCCATTGGGCAGTTCTAGTTTTCTTTTGCTGCTGGAAGTTGGCAGATCGCTGACCCCAGAAGCAAAATCATCGTCAGATGCTTACCAATGTGAGATTGTGCTAGGAGTGGTTGATGGAGCCAGCAGCAGCATAGGTGATGAGTAGGAGATCGGGTAAGCTCACTTTGTTCTAAAGCCACAACTTCAGATCTTGTTCACTGTTAAACTTCTGGAGCCACAAAAGGTTGTATACATCTTTTTATATATGCGGCAGTATTCCCCAACACATGTAAACAGACTTTGATATGTAAAATTGCTGGCATCCCCCTTCAAAGCATTGAAAGCAGCATGCAAAACATATATTAACACTGAAATGCGCTTCAAATGGTCTGTCATCCTAACTCAGCGAATCCTGACACTCTTGACAGGTAGGAATAGGAGTAGCAGTTGGGTGTGTAGAGAAAGTCTCAAGGGGAGAAAGTATGTGCCGGTCAGATTGAATTGAGCATGCGGGTACTTAACAATCTCAGTAGTGAGCACATACATCCACGGATCCTGAGGGAAAAATGTGTCAGTCATCACCTGCTTTAAGCAAGCTAAACTTTGTCACACAGCACTGAGTGAGTGTGTAACATCGTTTAAGGGTTCAAGGGCTCCCATTTCCATTACTAGCAGTTAGTAAGTGAGAGAGGGCGAGGCCTTCTGTCAGTGCTGGACCCATGGGACAATGGCTGTGGGTATTTCCTGGAAAAAGTAGATATCAGTGCAGACCCGGAACATACCAAGTGCAAAAAAGTATCAGTAAAGATCATTTTTTTGCCAGCACTAATGGATGGATGGATGGATAGAGATGGGGGGATGGGCTGATGTGAGAAGAAGGATAGCAGGCAGAGTAGATAGCCAGACAGTGAGTGCTGGGTCAGGGTTAATGGATAAGGTCCCCCTAGACCACAGACTGCTTCCACCTAGACATGACTGGTTTTTATCTGGAGTGCACTCATCATTAGCTCACTGTTACATCTTTGTGTGGCAAGAAAGAGAGCAGTGACCTTAAGGAGACTGGCCTGATTGTATTTGTTTGTACCCTCAACAGAGAATTAGCACGCTAATTGTAAGATACCTACGGAGCCCCTAAAGGGACATGGTGAAAGAAAAAAAAACGGAAGTGTTTCTAGTGCGCACGAGAAACTTTCTAGTGCGCACCAGAAACTTTCTCGTGAGCACCAGAAAGTTTCTCGTGCGCACCAGAAATTTTCTCGTGCGCACCAGAAACTTTCTCGTGCGCACCAGAAACTTTTCTGGTGGTGCCCACTAAAAAGTTTCTGGTGCGCACGAGAAAGTTTCAAGTGCGCACGGGAAAGTTTGTTATCTGATAATGTAAAAATAGATAAATAGGACTGCATTTCTTGGCAATCAAAGATTATTTTGCAGTTTTTGTGCAGTTTGCTCATCAAAAATAGATTATTTTGCAGTTTTTGTGCAGTTTGCTCATCAAAAATAGATATACAGTAGTGGATAGTCATCATATTCATTCATCAAGGGTATGTATAATTATGGTTGTAAAAGACAATTTGAGAATTATTTGTTGTACAAAATCTTTATTTAGAATATTGTTTATTTGCTTAGATATGTAAATGCATAATTTCATGTATGGAAGAATATTATTTTGATGTATTACTGTGAAGAGTGTTTGGTAGTTAAATCATTTAGTGGAATGTGCTTGGGGACGAGAACAGTGGTCATGTGACCTACATAGGTGTTTAATTATTGGCATGTTATTACATTATTGGCATGTTATTACATTATTGGCCACATTATTGGTGGCTACAGGGTAGCATTGTGGGTGGAACTGAGCTGGGCTGAATGGTTGCTCCAACAGGCTGTAAACATGTTTATTTCTGCTGTGAAGTTGGACAATTTAACGTGGGGACTTATGGAGACTGACTCACTTCTGTAGCCAGCCTTAAGTGGACGTTTGAGGAACTGCAGTTTTTGGCACTTTGTGTTAGCTTCACTTCAAATCAAATCAAATCAAATCAATTTTATTTGTATAGCCCAAAGTCACAAAGTACATTTGCCTCAGAGGGCTTTACAATCTGTACAGGGAGTGACACCCTCTGTCCTTAGACCCTCGGTTCGAGTGAGGAAAAACTTGCCCACAAAAACCCTTTTAACAGGGAAAAAAGGTGGAAGAAACCTCAGGAAGAGCCACAGAGGAGGGATCCCTCTCCCAGGACGGACAGACGTGCAATGGATGTCACGTGTACAGGACAAATCAACACAAACATATTGTACAATCATATTGATAAAATGATTACAGTAATAGATATGGTAGTAATAATGACAGTAATAATATATGTAGTGGGCGTCATGCAGGATCACCAGCAGCAGCCACGATCCACGAAGAACCTGCTGGACGACAGAGCACAGAAACTCCGGGGAAGTTTGGTTAGTAAACCAGATGGAGAGATATGGAGAGATATAGAGATATATATATAGAGAGAGGGAGATATAGATATATATATATATATAGAGAGAGAGAGATATAGAGAGATATAGAGAGAGAGTGAGAGTGAGAGTGAGAGAGAGAGAGAGAGAGACAGAGACAGAGAGAGAGACAGAGAGAGAGAGAGAGTTTTCGGTAAGGGAGATGTGTGCATCTTCAACCAATACCGTGCCTGGCTAGGCATAACCCTCGGTGGGGTCCCCCGGCAGTCTAATCCTATGGCAGCATAACTAAGGGATGACCTGAGCCAGCCCTAACTATAGGCTTTATCAAAAAGGAAAGTCTTAAGTCTATTCTTACAGGTGTTGACCGTGTCTGCCTCCCGAACCCAGAAAGGTAGTTTGTTCCACAGAAGAGGAGCCTGATAGCTGAAAGCTTTGGCTCCCAATCTACTTTTGGAAACTATAGGAACCACAAGGAACCCAGCGTCCTGAGAGCGCAGTGTTCTAGAGGGGTAATAAGGTATTATGAGCTCTTTCAGATAAGATGGTGCCTGACCATGAAGAGCTTTGTAAGTAAGGAGAAGAATTTTAAATTCTATTCTAGATTTAATAGGTAGCCAATGCAAGGAAGCCATGGAGGTCGCTGCTTGGTAATTAGCAGAAGTTAGCATGCTAACACACTAAACTAAAATAATAAAGATTGTTAGCAAGTTAGCACTGTGTTAGCATTGAGCTCAAAGCACCACTGTGCACCCTGACAGAGCGACTGATGCGGCTGTGTCTCTCTGGAGTTTCCCTGAAACTAAAATCTGTACAAGAAGCCAACAAACTGCACAAAGACGATCAGCCAATCATTTAAAACAGCTAACTCCAAGAACTCCAACCAAGTGAAATCAATGTTAGAGACTATAAATCACACAGACTGACATGGATATTTTACAGTCAGCAGTCATTAGCTGTAGACTCAGTTGTTCATTACTGGTGTCACTGTAGTTTCTGCACTACATGCTGATATTACCTGTGTCCTTTTCATGCTTCATTAAAAATGTAGGCATCAATTTTCTACACCATTATTTACAGCTGTGGAGATAGTTGCACGCTTACTGTCAAACTCACAGAAATAAAACTTTCTTTAATCATCGTGATAAATGTTACTGTTACCACAGCTCCCATGTAAACTGAAAATAGCACCATTGATCTATCGATCATTGTTGCTTTTTTAAAATTATTTTTCAAGCTTTGTTACCAACAGAGACAGCTGAAGAGTGACAGGAATGAAGCGAGAAAGAGATGAGAAATGACATGCAGGAAAGAGCCACAGGTTGGATTTAAACCCTGGGCTTCTGCAGCAAGGACTGAGCCTTCACACATGGGGCGGCTGCTCTAAAGACTGAGCTAAGCACCACCCATCTATCGATCATTGGTTAGGACAAAACTAACATAATCTCTGGATGATGTTACCACATTACTACCATATACTTGTGAGCTCAGGGACCTACGGGTGATTGTGAACATCCATGGCACGTATGTATCTGTGCACATCATGTTCCAAAGAATCGTATTCAGTGAAACTGATTCTGCTGTGGACAACTACAACTGCAGTACAGTCACTCAGTCTGTCTGTCATTAAATTAGTCAGTACTGCTCCTTCCCCTTTGCCTCCATCCATCATCCATCTCTGGGTGTGAAGATGAAAGAAGGCACTGGGTTAACAGTTAATGAGGAGGAGAGAGGGGAACATGAGGAAGGGTGGAGAGGGGATGAAATGAATGGAGGAGGTGGATGGAAAGCATCACGGTAGCAAGAGAGAGAGAGAGAGATACACTGTGGAGTTAAAGATGAAGATAAATTAGAGAGTTAGAGAGGGAAATGAAGGGAGGCATAATGAGGGAATTGAGATAAAATGAGAGGGGGAGGAGAGAAAAAGAGAGGCCTGAGGAGTCGGAGAAAATTAGTGTGGCTAGGAGAGAATAAGAGAGGGAACATGGTGTGTGTGTGTGTGTGTGTGTGTGTGTGTGTGTGTGTGTGTGTGTGTGCGTGTGTGCGTGCATGCGCGCGTGTGTGTGTGTGTGTGTGTGTGTGTGTGAGGTGCAGAGAACAGGCAGGGTGATGGCAGGCTGTGCTGCATGATCAGCACTGCTATTTATAGATCTGTGGAAACAGGCAAAGGAAGAAAAGACCAGCAGCACTGCAGACCTGCACTATTATCAGCCTTAATATAGCCTCATATTATACCTATGCATGTGTGTGTGTGTGTGTGTGTGTGTGTGTGTGTGTGAGTCCTCATTGCTAGTTTAGGGTTGGTGAGTTTTCTTGCTCATACAGAGGACTTCATATTAAGGCCTCAGCAAACAAAGTGTGTGATGGCTTGTCTGAAAGCCCCTTTTGATGGTCAGAATCATACGTCTGCATCCGGTAATTTTAGCAACTCTCTGAAAGAACAGACAATTTGACACTATGTTGCTGATTGGCCAGGTGCTGTGCTGTGAAAGTAGACACCCACGTGTACTGCCATGAATGCTTTTCAGTCTAAATGATTTTAGTCAGTGCACTGACATGACACGACAAGCAAAAGACACAACTTTTGGAAGCTCTTGTATTTTTAGTTTTTCGACATTGTGTGCTTTTAGTTTGACAAACGACAGTAAGGAATTGACACAAAAAGAAAAGAGAGAAAGATGGATCGGGAAAGATGTGTCAGAAAAGTCCCCTGGCTGCATGTGAATCAGGCATATTGCGATTTATGTTCGGTCGACACACCTAGGCTTCAAAGGTAAACTAATTTTTCAGTTTGAGAGTGGCCATTTACAACAGGTGTAAACACTTTTGTCTTTGGGTGCGGTTGGAAGAAGAACACTGTATGATCTCATTCATTTGAAGCATGTTTAGGTCAAGAACATGATGCATTCTTGGTTTATCGACTTTGAGGTCAAAAGAGGATTCTCTGGTTTCCTGTTGTGCACATTGTAAGTAATTACTGTTGATGCTGGAACACGACAATGCTAAAATAAAGTAATCGACTGTATTGATAATTGCTCAGACAAGCAAACAAGTTATAAACGAGGAGGTTTAGCTGCATTACCTCAACCACTTTATTTAGTGGTAAAAAACCCAAAATGTCAGTAAATCAGTAACCTTTAAACTCAAGTGTTTTTATTACTACAATAACTTTTGTTTCAAATCCATTGTGCTGAAATACAGAGCCAAAACAGTAAAAGAAGAAAGAAGGGGGGAAAAAAGAGATAAATAGTCCTTGGAAGATCACTACCTTTGCAGATTCCAGCTTTGTGCTTTTTCACTTTCTCTTTTGGCCAAGCCTTTTTGAAATGTCAGTGCTGCACTGGTAGAATAAAGCTACAGGCCTAAAACATTATTGTGGTTACAAACCTTTTCTCCTTTCATCCCAGAGAAAGCAAAGTAAGACAAACAGGAGAAAGTGGTTAGACACACCTTTGGAAATAATTGAATGAGTAATAATCACGGTCAGTGTTCTCAAACCTAATTCATTAGGTTGGAATCCAGTTGCTATTGATTTGATCTACATGTCGTTTCAGCAGATTTACTGATGGTAAAATGTAATACTCTCAAGTGCAGACTTGAGGAATACTGTGATCAGGTTATTGTCCTACATTGTAAGTGTAAAACACTTAAACTGGTAGCTCTGCACAAACTTCTGAATGAAGCAGAATGATCTTTGGTTCGTTTGCTTTCTCACTGTAAGCAAACCGCACAAGGGCTCACTTACAAGCGGGCCGAGACCCACATTTTCAGGCGGACCAGAACCAGCACTGGAATGAGTTTTTGGGAGTTTGATAGTATAAATCTATTTTAAGGTTTTGTATGCCTAAAAATGGTATCAGCACCATGTTATATAAGGCTGTCAGTTTCACCTCAAGTGGCTGCTGGTAGGACCACTTGTGCTCACAGCCCACAGCATGTTTTTTTTTTTAAGTCTGTATGTCAATGTGGCAATGTCGGTGAAATCAACACCTGGTTGGTTTGCACACAACCTCTGCCTCAAGCCTCCTACTTTTTGAATCCAGCTACATGGCCACCCTAACAACCTACTGTCCAATAAAGACTAATCACATTCTTTTGTGGTGACAGTGTGTAGTTATAATGATCATGTATTGATTTGTTCCAGTAATGATTGTGTTGCAGTGGGTTTAGTGTTCAGCAGTAGCTATAGTGGACTAGTTCTACTGAAATGAGACTTCATAAAAGAAATCTCTTTCTTAATACATAGGAGCAAATGAAAACTCTTGGACACTTTCCTCTTTCATTTCCCTCGTAGTGGATAATGGGGAAAGCAGCAGGAACAAACTGAAAAAAATAGACAGCTCTGTGTAAAGTGCCATTTGCTCTCTGTTTTGACTTCATTATTCTATCTTTTATTTTGTCTTCTATTATCAGTGTTCTCTTCTCTTTGTGTTTGATTTCATGAATCTCCCTTCATTTAATTTAATACTAACATTCAATGCCAGTGCAGGAAATGGTCAGTTTTCGTAGCAATGCAAAATCTTAAGGGTTGGAGGTCAGTATAGTGGAGCCAGGGCCGGTCCTAGCTATGGGCAATGTGGGCGGCCGCCCAGGGCGCATTCTCCGTGGGGGGCGCACGAACGCCCGAAAAAGCTAAAAACCTCGGCAAATTTCGATACCGCTCATTAAGTTAGCGGAGCGGGCGCCCCGGGAGCGGGGTGTTGACAAGGCAGAGGGGGGCGTCGGACAGACCGATGGGGGCGCACGCATCCAGGGGCGCACGGCGCATCCAGGGGCGCACGCATCCAGGGGCTGCCGTTAGGGCGCACGAGAAAATGTTCGCCTCGGGGGGGGGGGGTTCGCCCAGGGCGCAAATGTGGCCAGGACCGGCGCTGGGTGGAGCCATCATATTCACATTAACATCCATATTTAACATTCATATTTGAGTATTCATAAGTATTTCAGCTCCATAAGCCAAATTATACCTTAACCATAGTTTGTTTTTGCTACAGACTTTCACTAACCGTAGGCAGACACTAAGAAAGTAGGACAAAACATCATGGTTACCATGCACAGGTTTGCATTGGATCTTAAAAGAATACATCATCTTGAAAGTAATCTACAGTTGTGTAGAATCGTCCACGATCAAGATTCTTGTGACGATTAGATTGAAATGCCAATATGAAGACATTGTTCTAAACTTTAAACTTTTTCTTTAAACTACAACAAACAACTAGCTGTGGCTCAGGAGATAATGCGGGTCTTCCACTAATCAGATGATTGGTTGTTTGATCCCTGACTCCTCCAGTCTGCATGTCAAAGTATCCTTAAGCAAGATACTGAACCCCAAATTGCTCCCAATGCTGTGCTATTGATGTGTGAATGCGTATGAATGGTTAGCTCCTAAAAACTGATAAGCAGTTGGCATCTGGCATGGCAGCCAATACCCTCAGTGTATGGCTGTGTATGTGAGTGAACGAGATATGTAGTGTAAAAGTGCCTTGAATAATTGGAAGACTATAAAGGTGCTACATCAGTACATTAACAAAGGAAGCTACGCTTTTACCCAGTGTTACATTAACCTTCCAGGTGGCTGGGTAACTTCACCCATTTGATCGCTTAAATCGCTTAAAATTACAACGTCTGCATGGAGAGTGCCAGTATATACTGTACATATGAGTATTTCAGACAATAAGCAAATGTTGAGATGGTGCTAAATTGTTGTGAAGACCATGCTGTGCTCTCTCATCTTCTCTACCTTTAGTGCTACAGCCATGTGTTCGTTCAAATTTTGCAGCAAAGGACACTAGCTACTTTAGAAGGAAATTACCCAAGGCACAGAAGCCACCTAGTGGTTAAATCACATATCTGCAAATCACATATCATAATTATCCTGTGTTTGGTCAGTTTGCTTTCACACCACAAATTAACTGCACCAAGACCATCCTTTTCTAACAGTCTTGTTTGGATGTTTGGTCCATACCAGGGTTTCATTTACAGCTTCCACACCATCCAAAAGGAACAACACTAAATTAACCATGAACCATGGTTCATTTACACCGAAACAAAACTAGACTAGGTGTGAAAACCATGAATCACACTGGAGAGGACACATACTGTACAGCAGCAACCAAATTACACAAAGCACTGTTACACAGAACAAGATACTTAATTAAACAGGGTGTGATCGCGTGTCAGGAGAGAAAATGATCCAACTTTCCTCTCCTCTGTTTCATCCTTCCGTTGATTTCTCTTCTCATTGTCTCTGAGCAGAGCATTAGTGCCAAGGTCAGTTGAACAGTGTGAAAACAAAGTCTCACATTACATTCTCACCCTCCATCCGATCTGAACAGCTCGTGCTGAATCGCTCTGACTCATTAATAAATACTTCAGGGCTTTTAGCCATGCATGTTTGTTAATACTATTATACAGAAATGTTTTGTAGTAACATACAAATACAGCTCAGTTTATCCACAACTACAACACCAACAATGGATAACATCATCGCAAGACAGTGTTTACTGGTACCCATAAAGCTAACGTTCACATGACCTTAAACGTTTACAGGCTACACTGTGGGCTTTGGCTACATCTCAAGAAAATAATTCCATGATCCATTCTCTGACTCACTGGGTATTTTTCTATATTAGAAATTCATCACAAGGCTTTCAAAAAAACACTTTAAGCATTTGTAGGAAAAATCGATTATGATGATATCTGGGAGGGAGCATTCCACTGTTTTCCAGCTGAGAACCATGGCCTCAGACTTGGAGGTGCTGACTGTCATCCTGGCTGCTTCACACTCAGCTGCAAATAGCCCCAATGCATGCTAAAGGTCACGGTCTGATGAAGTCAACAGAACCACATCATCTGCAAAAAGCAGAGATGCAAACCTAAGGTTCACAAACTGGGCACCCTCCTCACCCTGGCTGCTCCAAGTTTCGTACCTTGTACTCCCTCAGTGCCCCCACTGGAGCTCCCAGGCACATGGTCACAGGCTTTTTCCAAACCCACAAAACAGTTCCTCTCCCTCTATGTATTTATACATATTCATTACATACATTAACATATATTTACCTCAACATGCAATTATAGCTTTGAATCATGTTAGTTCCTTAGCCTCAGTCAATCAAAGATAATAATTTTCAGGTAAATGTGTAAATATAAACACTGTAGTATTCATAGCCATTGAGTGATAAAACACACCGACCTCGCCTGATGGGAAAACATGCATCTTGTCATTTTGAAAATGTAAAAATGAAAAAAATTCATGTAAATATTATAACAGTATTACACACATCAATGTGAAAATGAACAAATGACTCCCTGTGACTCGCATACTAACAGATAAATAACTGCCTAATAATTACATAATGTACAGTAGAAATGGTTCCAGTAAAGCCTGTGGTCCAGAAACAGTCAAATTCAAACATCCATTAACCATTTCTCTAAAAGGCATACAAGTCTCAGTCGTGTGTTTCTATGCAGGAACTCACTGACACAGAAAGCTTCAAGGCAATAAAGTAGAGAGAAGCTCTTCAGTCTGAAAGTAGTGCAGATGGAGAGGAGCCAGTGGGTGGTTGAAGAGGTAGGGACACTGAGGCCATGTGAAGGCGAGAAAGAGGAGGAACATTAAGAAATTGGATGAATTAATGATGAATCTGCAGGAAGGCAGCCAAGAGCTGAGTGAGAAAGAGAGGGTGTGTGTGGGAGAAAGACACACACACACACACACACACACACAAAGAGATAAACAGAGTGGAAGAGGGGGAGAAGCATACAGAATAAGAGAACCAGAAATAGCTATAATGTGAAGCAGAGTATGACAGAAACTGGGAGGTTTGTGAAGATTTAAGGTTTATTCTAATGTTGGAGCTATATCATACCCTAAAAGCTTCTCTAATGTACACAGTCACCAAATCAACTTTACATTTAACATTTGTGCTTTGGTATTATATCAGGGAATCTGACTGATGTGAACTGTTGCTTTTGTTCACCACAGCACCACTTTTAGTTTAGGGCTAGAACTCAATTTTTGTTCCCCTCTGACTAAAGTCATCTCATGCAGAAACAGCCACTGAGAGAGGAAGCTGAGGGGAATGAAAAAGAGAAAGTGCTGCTGCAGCTGTCTGGCCGTTCTTCAGCTTGGATGACATCAGAAAGCCATCTGATTCGGACTAATCCGTGCAGAGCTCTGTGTGAACAAACCTTAGCAAATGATGAAAATACAGCACATACTCTCTAAATCGGTTTCTGAATTACTGGAGGCCAAACAGACCTGCAGTCTGCATCATGTGCGGAGATGGAGCCAGGACGCAATTAGCCTAGCTTAGCATAAGAAGGACAGGATTCATGGGAAAACAGCTAGCCTAGCTCTGTCCTAAGCCCATACATCTATGAATACTGTATCTCTGAACTCAGTAATTAACCCACTGAATGTTGCTTCTTTTCTGTACACAAACAAAAAAATAAAAAGATAAGTGATTTTCAGGGTGTGATATGTTGTTACTTCTTGGCAATCCCAATAACTCTCTTCTTGTTGTCAAGTTGCCAGGCTTAGTACCATCATGCCTGTAGAGACTGATAGAATGTGTTGAACGACGGTATCTGGCATCTTCTGCTTTAGCTGAATTAAACTCATAAAATGTGTTTGGACAGAGCCAGTCTAGCCATTTCCACTGCTTTCTAGTCTTTAAGCCAAGCTAGGATATACCAAGGACAAGAAGATGCAGTGAAACAGCAGTTAGAGCATCTACTGTAAATATATCCATGTCCATCCATGGAGTATGATGTCAATAGGGATCTGATCTTTAGATTTTATTATCATGATATGGAGTTGTATTGGCTGGCCTCCCTTCACACCTCCCTCACAGGACGAGGTTGGGAGAAAAATGAATAAATTACAACAAAGCTATCACATTCATTGTGCTAACAGTCAAGTGTTGGATGGGGTTAGCTAGTCACTCCCTATCACATTTGATTGGATACATTTGTGGATGAGAATTTATTGTCTGTAATACAGAGACGAGAGAAATGTTAATCTTATCTAACTTCTGGAATGGAAGCAAATCAGCATATTTCCCAAAATGTTGAACTAACATTGGCTGGTTAATTGGTTCAAATTGACAAATGGATTATTGGGTTGTTTGGAGCATGCATGATGCCCTTACTAATGGTCCTTTAATCCTTATCTATTTTGTTTTCTATATTTGTCAGCAAAATAATGAAAGTGCAGCGCCTGCCAGGTGGCTTTTCTCTCCCAGCCCTGTCCAAGTGACTGGAATAAAAAGGCTTTTATGTAAGTGTTAGAGAACTTGCAAGTTGCAACGGTGCCAGCACAAATTTAAAGCCTGCCAGAGAAAATGTGTGCATGGAAAGTGAATGAGAAGCTCTCTCTCTCAATATTACTGTCAAGGTGCCTTTGAAGACACTGCAGCATAGGAATAATAGAAGATGTGGTTGCACTGGAAACAGCATGATATAGTGGAAGTTAGTATAAGGCTGACAAAGAGCGTGCTCGGTTCACCCGTAAAGTAGTGAAATGAACAGATAGTGAATCTCCTTGTGATATTTGATAAAAAGCCTCAATGTGAATGAAACAAAAAGTAAAAACTGTGTTTTTGTGTATGACACAGCAAGCACACTGTCTTAAAAGCCATATACAGAAACGTGTGTGTATGAGTGCATGGTGTGATGACATGATGTCGTGTGACAGATCAAGGCCACTCTGAAGCAATCATGAAAGACTGGCTCCAGATATTGATCCTGGGATTAGCAGTGAGGCTGCACAGATAACACAAACACTGACCACAGGTGGGTGTGTACATGTGCTCACACTGAAAACCACCAGACACACGTGATGCTATCATATCCTTTTCTGTGATGTCTTATAAACTTGAAATTGCATCTGCGAGGTATTGACACAGTGGTCTCATTTCCAGAAACCTGTAGTGCGTACAGGTCATGGAGCCTGTAGGGTTTAACAGAGGGGGCTGAAAGAACCTCAGACGAATTTACTGCTCTATTAACAGAAAGTTAGTCATGTCATTTTCTGAACTCATCTGACACATTTCAGTCGCTTCTAAATGGCTGCTTGACTGCTCTCACAAATGGGCGTGGCTTCAGCACCTTCAGCAGACACACCCCCACAATCCTGAAGCTGAGAATTCATTTTTATCAGATTTCTAATTTCACAAACAATTTTTAATCATTCAAAATTGGCTGAGTGATTAATAACACATTCTTCTTTGGTCTGTGAAACTCAGAACACATATTTATTCTTACTTTACACGGACTTACATTTTGATAAAAAAATATGTTTATCTATTTTCTCTTTTTTCTATCAAATATTCTATGTTCAGCATTCTACACTCAAAAAAAGTTTTGGCCACTGACATGACAATGCAAACCTGGCTACTACTATGCTACTGTGTAGTGGAAGCACATTGAGCAATTTGTTTGAGTGTATCTGTCTGTTTTTGTTGTGTGCCGGCTCAGCATCACCTTCATGCTGTTGAATTCAGCTGACTGTAGCTAGCATTATGGGCCAAGCATGTTGGGCAAAACAGCTGGTGTGCCTGGTGAGCAGGGCTCCGTCCCAACGCCACAGGCACAAATATGATTAGCCCTTGCTACTGGATGGATGAGGGGTGAAGACCATAAAAAGCAGACTTTTGTGTGTTCACAATATACTGAAAAAAAGGAACCAGTATTGTGAATACATCCATGTCTTGCATATGTTGCAGTGTGAGTTTCAAAAGCTAATATCAACCTTTTGTCTTTCTGTGCGTGTAGTGAGGTTGTACAAACCTAGTGACTACCACTCGCCCCATCCTCTGTTTTCCAGCATGTAAAGCTATGGTGGCTGAGAGATTTGTGAAAAATGTAAAAGAGCCTCTCTAGAGCCAATGTGGGATGACCCTCTGTCTCTGTATATATAAAGGTCTTATTTTAAGTTAATGAAAACAATTATTACTGATGGATTATATGATTATGAAAATATACAGAGTGTTTGAAGTGTCTGGGGATGTCTAACAGCTAAATGCAGTGGAAATCAATTGAAGTGTACACGCTGGAGGCCATTGAACATTTATTTGAAATTTAAGCATCATAGACAGTTAAATTTTCACTTTGTATGTGAGCATTAAGAAGAGTATGACTGACAGTCAAAGACTAAAAGCTGAAAGCAATTGAAGTGTCACTATTAAAGGCCAACTCACACCGGACGCGGAACCCCTTATTGGTGTATTTTGCTGACCAAACCAATCGGCGCGCTCTCTCTCGCAACCAGTCGCCCTGAACACGAGAACACGCTGAACAGAGTTTTCGCTTGAATGCATGCACGGGTGCTTCATGTAGCTCATTGTATCTCAGTCTCACGCGCTCACCCCCCTCCCCTCCTCTCGCCTATGCCTGCGCAATGTAACTGAAAGTAATCCGAGCATGATGCGCGAGGTACTATCTTTTCTTTATGCTCGCACTCGCATTTTTTTTAATCTCTCTCGCGTAATCCAAAATCCGGGATGTTTTACCTAGCTCGCGGGCATCAGGGAGCCACTGTCAATATCAGGGAGACTCCCGGAACTTCCGGGAGACTTGGGATGTCTGACTTCCGGTTATCGGTGTTACTGCCACGGTGCTCTCTGCTCTGCTCACCTAAACAGATTTTCGTATATTTTCACATCAGCGATTATCTACATATCTCTACACTATTCTTAGACTTGTTCTGTCTGTGCACGAACAGGTCTCTTAACTCTAGTAACCACTATCTGCTAGTTTCACCAGTTTCTGTTAGTCACACTAACTAGCTTTGCGATAGCAATGGCCTGTCTTTGCTCTCCTCCTCTCTCCTCTTCTGCTCTCTCCTGCCATGTTTAGCTACACCTCGTCCTCCTTTAGTGATAACGGTACTTGTAATAAATGTAGTTTATTTGTAGCTCTGGAGGCGAGGGTCAGTGAGTTAGAGGCACGATACCACACCACCGAACAGTCAGTAGCTCAGATAGTTAGCCAGTCCCCTGTAGCCGGTGCGGTACCGCCACAGGTAGCTTCAGCTAGCCGTCCCCCAGTAGTTCCCGAGCAGCCGGGAGGCTGGGTGACTGTTCGAAGGAGGCATAGCCCCAAACTGAAGCCCACGGTACACCACCACCTCCACGTTTCAAACAGATTTCCCCGCTCAGCGACACACCCGCTGAGAGGCCAACTCTGGTCATTGGCAGCTCCATAGTCCGAAACGTGAAGTTAGCGACACCGGGGGCCATAGTTAAATGCATCCCGGGGGCCAGAGCGGGCGACATCGAATCTTTTTTTAAACTGCTGTCTAAAGATAAGCGTAAATACAGTAAGATTGTTATTCACGTCGGCGGTAATGACACCCGGTTACGCCAATCGGAGGTCACTAAAATTAATGTTTCATCGGTATGTGAATACGCCAAAACGATGTCGGACTCCGTAGTTTTCTCTGGTCCCCTCCCCAATGTGACCAGTGATGACATGTTTAGCCGCATGTCGTCATTTCACCGCTGGCTGTCGAGGTGGTGTCCAGCAAACGATGTGGGCTTCATAGACAATTGGACACCTTTCTGGGGAAAACCTGGTCTGATTAGGAGAGATGGCATCCATCCCACTTTGGATGGAGCAGCTCTCATATCTAGAAATATGGCCAAGTTTATTAGCTGACCAAAATCATGTCGACAACCCAGAGTTGAGACCAGGATGCAGAGCTGCAGTCTTACACGCTTCTCTGCGCCTCCATTAGAGCAGTTGCCCACCCAGTCCTTTAGTATAGAGACTGTGTCTGTCCCCTGTCCACCTACATTATTTAAAGATAAAACAAACAGAAGAGGAGTTCATCATAAAAACTTAATAAAAATGAAATCAACATCTCCAACAGTCCAAAATAAGAGAATTAAATGTGGACTGAATATCAGGTCTTTGTCATCTAAAGCTGTTTTAGTCAATGAATCAATATCTGATTATGATATTGATTTATTTTGTCTCACTGAAACCTGGCTGCAGGAGGATGAATATGTTAGTTTAAATTAATCCACTCCTCCCAGTCATTGTAATACTCATGTTCCTCAAAGTACCAGTTGAAGTGGTGGAGTTGGAGCCATATTTGACTCAAGTCTATTAATAAATCCTAAACCTAAACTTGTTGTGGAGAAATTGCTGAAGTCAATGCTGAGGTCAATGGTGAGGTCAGGAAGGAAGAAAGTGTTCAGGAGCCCCTGATGTCTTATGCTGTATTATTTATTGACACTTGATCAAGGAGAATTAGAGACACTCTCATTGTCTGAACCACACTCTTGATCTTGTTCTCCCGTATGGCATTGAAATTGATAATCTAATAGTCTTTCCACAGAATCCTCTTCTGTCTGATCATTTTTTAATAACCTTTGAGTTCATATTACTGGACTATAAGCCTTTGTGCAGAAACTCCTACAGCAGATGTTTATCTGATAGTTGCTGTAGCCAAATTTAAGGAAGTGATTCCTTCAGCATTGAATTCAATGCCATGTCTCAATGTAGCAGAGGACTTGTCTGCTTCCTTTAGCCCCTCACAAATAGATCATCTTGTTGATAGTACTACAGGCTCATTACAGACAACTCTAGACTCTATTGCACCTCTGAAAAAGAAGATAATTAAACAAAGAAGGTTAGCACCATGGTATAGCCAGCAGACTCGTAACTTAAAGCAAGAGACAAGATAATCTTAAAACATACAGGAAGGCTCTCCGTAATGCCAGAGCAGCCTACTACTCTTCATTAATAGAGGAAAATAAGAACAACCCCGGGTTTCTCTTCAGCGCTGTAGCCAGGCCAACAGACACCAACACCTCTTGCCCTCAACAGGCACTGATCTGCATTTTTACACAGCATGTTTGGAAACAGCTGTAAAACCTTACATATATTTACTGTTTTTCTCCCATCGACCTTCATCAAATAACTTGACAACTTCTTTATCTAAGCCGTCAGCCTGTCTCTTAGACCCCATCCCAACCAGGCTGCAATTGTTTTACAGACAGTGGAACATCAAATTGGCATCAAAGGAACCGCCCTAAGCTGGTTTAAGTCGTATTTCTTAGATCGATCTCAGTTTGTTCACGTCAGTGATGAATCCTCCATGCATACCATGCATATGTTTGTGTTGATCTGTCCTGTACATGCGACATCCATTGCATGTCTGTCCGTCCTGGGAGAGGGATCCCTCCTCTGTGGCTCTTCCTGAGGTTTCTTCCACCTTTTTTCCCTTTTAAAGGTTTTTTGTGTCACTCGAACCGAGGGTCTAAGGACAGAGGGTGTCACTCCCTGTACAGATTGTAAAGCCCTCAGAGGGAAATGTATTTTGTGAATTTGGGCTATACAAATAAAATTTGATTTGATTTGATATTTTAGCTAGCATTGAATTTCCACATGATCTTACTCAGAACATCTAACATTTGCTAATGATCTCACAGTATCATGAAATAATTGAACATTTTATTGTGGCACATAAATGACACAGAATACAGATCAATCAAGTTAAAACAAAAATGATAAAACACAAAAATGAATACAATAAGTGTGCTTTTTATTTTTAAGAGCCATTTTCTGTGTCTTTTTTGTGTCTCACAGCAGCTGACCAGAAGTTGCCTGTACCAAAAGAATTTGGTAATATAAAGCCAAAGGATTAGGGTTAGGTCTAATTTCCATCCCTTGTATTTTTTGGCGTCCTCTTCTTCTTGTTGTTCTTCCTCAGTAGTTTCTTTTCAGTAATCCAACCATGAAGGTGTGATCTACACAGTCTCCTCTGAACAGCTGATGTTGAGATGTATCTGCTATTTAAACTCTGTGAAGTTTTTATGTGGCCTTTAATCTGAGGAGCTCTTAATTGTTGATTTCTGAGGCTGGTAAATGTCATGAACTTCCGTTCATGGAGCAGTCCCCATCAGAGCCAGAGCCGCTTTCGTCAAAGTGTTGGTTTATGTGACTGTACTTGAAGACTCATTCAAAGTTCTTTTTTTGGATTGACTGACCTTCATATCTTAATGTAATGTTGTTTCTCTTTACTTAGTTGAGAAGTTCTCTTGTCATAATATGGGTTTCTACACTCATAGTAGAAGTAACAGTGGTAGAAAAACCATTGAATGAGAAGGTGTGTCCAAACTTTTGACTGGCACTATAAATTCAGCTTCCTCCTGCTGTGCTCCCCTTTGAGAACTTAATTAGACACACTAGTTCAGGTGTTGATGGAACAATACCCAATGTAGCTCACTTCATTTTATCCTCGTCCCAATGGAGACCAGGAGGAGAGGAGATAGTTATTCTCAAATATTAGCTTTCCATTACACACAACTGAGGACACAGAGAACAAACAGATCCATATCTTTGACAGAAGAATAAAGTCACACGCCTTCTTTAGGTCAGCCAAAAAAAAAAAAAAAGAGAAAAAGTTCAATACCCAGAATGGAGAGCAAGTATTGTGTCATTTTCTCGTAATCCATCATGCATTTACTTTGAAATCTACTGACCCCTCCAACAGCTCTGCAAGTGCACTCTCAAATAGAGGAAGTGAAAACAGTCTAGTCCACATCCTTCAAATATTTTAAATTCTTCCAGTCAGTAGTTACTTTTTGATGCATTTACTCTCAGGATTGATTTGTATTTCAGGCCTAAGCCAAAGACTAAAAGCTACTGCTGTAATTGTATCAATTGCCCATAGACATTAAATATGTGTAACTGTTCAGATAGGTGAAAAGTGTTTTATGCATATAAGTTCTGCATTTTCTTCAAGACGTATCTGACTTTTAAAAAAAAAATACTGTGTGTGTGTGTGATAACCTGCAATTTTTCTCCAAGACATCTCAACAACGAACATTTAAAGCTGCATTATTCATACATTGGCTACAAGGTTAAAAATAAATATGTTTGCACACCCAGCAGACTTTGTCTTTCTACCAGTTGGTGCTGGGCATGTTGCGTAGTGGGCTTTTTTCTCTTTAAAGCTCAGCTATAAAGCTCAGCTACAGGCAGAGAAACCAAAACTATGAGCTAAAAGGGGCTAAAAAGAGCTAGAGTGACTGGTTGTTTATTCTCTGTGGGATTGTCATTATGAGCATCATCTTTTTACATTTCATGTATATCACATTACATAACATTTGATTAATTGTTAATTGACAAAATATTGATACATTAATTAGAGTAGCTCTTGTTTAACATTCATTCCAAGTGACAGCAGTAGAAAATTTAACACACTCAATGAAAACACCAACAACTAAAAGTCAGCCCCAGGTTTAATCTTGTTTGTCACCCTTTTACTTTACCATTTCCACAGAGGCTTCTGAGTCCGGTTACATTGCTAGCTCACCCTGGCTCCCATTCTGGCACGACACTGGCTCTATTCCACATCAGCATTCCCCACTTACTCCCCACTGGCACCCTGAAAAACCTCTTTCTCCTAGTGGTCAAGTGCCCTTCCTAGCAGCGTGAATACAAACACGAACCTGGTGCTTTGAACTCTCTGTCTGTGCACCAAGTACTGAGATAATTAGCTTAGTCATTAGGTGTCCATCAGGAGACATGAGGCAGAGCAGCCAGAGCACATCAGAAGGAAAACCAAATAACATTTCTCCATTAATAAATATGATACAGTTTCTCCAAAATCAGTGAAATACTCAATGGTCCGTGACTTAGTGCTGTTCAGTGTTACATACTTTTTCATAGCACAAGAACAGGCGTGCAGGTGGGAGTAGGAATGACAGTGGCACCCTTCACCAAATTACAAGAAGTTGATATTCTAAGTGTAGAAAAGTTACATAATGGAGGCTCTGTTATGATGGATGAAATCAGTACAGGATGGCAGCTGTGCACTAGGTGGACATTTTCCTGTATTTAAGGGGGTTAGAGTTAAAGTAGAATCTGAGCTTTTTACAAGCCACTGTGTACTCCTTCTGCAGCTCTCACACTGTCTTCCACAGTCTGGTGTGCTGCTGTGTCCTTATGCAACTCTGCCAATGTCAGTTATAAATAGGAGTGTAGCCTAGAGTGCTCACAGCTCACACCCCAAAACGCACGCACACACACATGCACACACACGTTTATGCATGAACAATACTGCTGGAGAACACACCATGCATAATGATGTCAGTGCCTCCACATTCAGCTGTTATTCTGTTTGACTGAAACCTTGCTATTGCAAAACATTTTTAGTATTTAATATTTCACAGTTTTGAAGACAGTGCAGCTGAATTGAACTGGCTGTACACATGTACTGAATGATGGCTTAAATTTTTAACATTCTCTCAGCTACTGTAGGATGACAAAGTAGAGATCAAAATTCTGAAGCTGCAGTATAAAAGAAATAATAAAAATCAGGTCCTCAATTCACTGAGGTCGGCTAAACTTTGCTTGGACGTCTTACCTTAGCTTGAACTTTAATGTAGCCAGGGCTCTCTTTTAATCATCTCTGTTTTTTTCCCTCTCTGTAAATCTGTCTGTTGCAGGCCTGCCATCTTTTCTTCTCCACCTGCCTTTATCTCTGCAGGATGGCAATGCTCTATGTGTCTGTCTGTCTCCTCAACGTGGCTCTGTTGGATACTGAGGACTTCTGAAGACTCTTATCCTCTCTCTCTCTCCCACTTGATGGAGAGAGAAACAGCAAGAGACTGAGGGTTAGGAGGAAGGAGAGGAACTGAGAAAGTTCTGTTCCAGGTACTGTCAGGATTTAAAGTGAACACTGACTTCTGTAAGGGTTCACTATTTCACTACTGTCTGAGTGGATGCATTGAAAACCAAGAAGATGATGGTTTATATTAAAACATATACATTCGCCAAACCTCACGGCTCCACTCGGTTCCTGGTAACTGACCAGGGACCCAAATTCTATTTAGTGTAATTGGTTGGGTGGAGTCTTGTTGTACTGCTGCAGGTCTGGGGTCTGTCAGTACGTCTGCTACTGATTGAATCCAACTGGATCAGCTCTGGTCACATGGTGCTTATTAACTGGTGTATTGTGGTGCTGGCAGTGCTGGTGTTCTTTTTTTTTGTTTGTTTGAGTCTGTTTAGGTTGAACGCATTTTGGAACGGGTCCAGCTATCCTTTGGTCTATTTTGGATCAGTTTTTCATTTGATAGCCGTGACAAATCTTAAAATGACACTGGCATCTTTTTTTCTTTTCTTTTCTTTTTTCTTTATTATTTATTGACAACCTGCATCAGACATACAATTCCACACAGTGCATTTTAGCAGTACAGTAGAATATAGTGATGTATGTTACAGGAAATAATAAAACCATGAACAGTAAACAATCAGGAAGTGATTATTTTCCTTACACGATCATTAATCTTTGAATACATAATCAGCCCTAAAGGGCCTCATATAAGTGACCCAGTGACCTTTCTTGTTTTTCATGTGTTTTGCAGGTACAGTAGTTTCTCCTTCCTGCTATAGAAAGGAGAGGATGAGGCGAGAGGGTAACAATCAGCAATTACCACTGGAGGCCACAAAATCATATGCACTGGCCCTTTAAGATGCACACACACCACACACACACACACACACACTGACATTATTGTTGTTGTTGTTGTTGGCAGGAATGTTCCAAGAAATACGCTTTTGACAAACAAAATCGCTCAAAAGCACCACCTCCATTGGGTAGCTTTAAGTAATAAACAGTGTTGGACAAGTTTATTCTGTACTACAGTATATGTAATAAATCATACTTCATTGATTCCTTCCTTGATTATCAAATCAATAGTAGACTGCACCCAATGAAAATAATACAATTAAAATAATAATAATAATAATAATTTTACAAACATACATTTCAGAGATTGAGAGATCAGCCCTTCGCCTGGTCTTCACACTACTGTATGTAAGTATTTCACCACATAATAATGTAAATCTGTTTATTTCTCTGTAGAGCAGCTCAGTGGTACAGTAAATCCAGGCTGTGTGATGAAACATGAGATTGAATCTGGGCCCTGATGATTTGACTATGAGCTTGATTTATTAAAATCCACCACCTCTTCATTGAACCACAGCAGTCAGAGTTTTTTTTCCCTTTGGTTTCCATCCTTGTCTTGTAGTTAATGTTTTCTGAGCACCGAGCTGTTGAAACCAAACACTGAAATCTATTTCATTTGCTCAATAATTCCATTTATTTCTCCATATGTAACTCTCTCTCTCTCTCTCTCTCTCTCTCTCTCTCTCTCTCTCTCTCTCTCTCTCTCTCTCTCTCACACACACACACACACACACACATACACACACACACACACACACACACAGCTCTGGGATTGTTAGCAGTGAATTGATGTTCCACTTCTATTTAAAGCTCCTGCCGCAGTGAGAGACAGATAACTTCCTTCATTAGCGATAACCTGAAATATTCAACAGGAGGCAGGCAGAGAGCCAGAAGGAGGTCGACAGAGAGAGAAGACAGGGTGAGTGTTAGAAAGCCTTCTCGGTACATCTCTGGTTCAACTGTTAAGGCATCATTAGCTGTTTCTATTCAGCTGTCACGTTGTGTGTTAAAACCTCCCAATCACCGTTACAGTCTCAAAGAGTCAAGTGAAGTCTAAAAGGCTTTAAGTAATTCATGACCTTAATTGACCTCTAATGGGAAGAGATGTAGCAACAACTCATGGATCAGGTGATCACAGCCCCCCTGCTTCCACCAAGTCACAGCAAGGTAACCTTGAACTATAGCAGCCTACAAAAAAATGTCATTGTCACAATAGAGGCTTGTATGATAGTTAATTACAGCAGATAGTCTTTTAGTGGAAAGTTCATTTATAACGGGGCTAAGCGTGATGCTGCCTGGCTTGTCCTTCAAAATGTAGTACAAACCTGAGACCTGAGCACATTTAGAATGGGTGTTTAAGTTTATCACAGAATCATTTTATATCTTTGTCAGCTTTATTTTGAAATCTTGCCACAATTTGGTATCGCAACTGATTTTCCAACAAGTTTACTTTTTGATCACTGATTTGTATACTAGACAAGGCTTGACGGGATCGTGTGGTGAAAGCTGGTCCACATTAAATAAATAGCAAGAGAAAGCTCAAGAGAAGCAAGAACCAGCATGACAACCATACCAGGTTGTCATGCTGATGCTTTGTAATGTGTCTTGGTCTCTCATACAGCCACACAGGATACCCTTTAGTATCTGTGTAATACTAAATCTCCATCCCTGTCAGGTCATGTAGTATAAAAAATGAGAGTCTACCTATGGATGTAGTCTCAAACAAACACACAACTTTCATTCATGAGACCAGAGTTTGTGACCTTATTGTGTCCTTATAACATAAAAGGTACAGTGTGTAAGCTTTAGTGGCTTTAGTAGTGAGATTGCAACCAGCTCATCCATCCCCTGCTTACGTGTCATCCTCCATTTGTCCAGATTTAACAATTTTTAACAAAATACGTTACGGTTAGCCACAACCACCAAACACTTCTTCTTCTACATCTTCTTTTTTAGCTACACGCTCTGTAAAGCCCTTTGACCATTTTGGGCTATACTGTATCAGACATGGTGGCACAAGATGGTGGATTCTGAGTAGGGGGACCAACTCCATATGTAGATATACAATTCTAATAAATCTAAGGTAATACAAATATATATATATATATATATATAGTTTTCTAAGGTGATTTTATATCACTGAAAATATTGTTATGCATGTTGTATTCCATTTCTGCTAGTAGATCAACCTAAAAGTTAAACCTTTAAAGTTTTTTTTAAAATTTAAATTGATATAAGTTAAGTTATTAAGTTATTTTAACCCAAACTATGATCTTTTCTTAAACCTTACCAAGCAGGTTTGGTGGCTAAAGGTCACCAGACTGTGACTGTTACCTTTTAAAAAGTCCCAGTACAATACAATACACAATGTTGTGATATGATGAGACAACAACAAAAAGTACAGAATTCCTGTGACTTAGGGGCTACACCAGACTCTACCAAGGTAAGTGTAGGCAGAAATTTCCCTCAGAAATTGGTAGAGATGAGAAACAAAGCTGAAAGAGAGTGAATATTGGTCAGGTCAAAAACACGGCCCAAAATTAAGGATAATGTTGCTTTGTACCTGCTGGATGTTTAAATTAGCAACATTTTGCTTATGATGATGTCAATTATTCCAGGTTTTTATGACAGTCATCAGAAAATTTAAGGGAATTCCTGAATCGACAACCTCGACAGCTGGCTCAATCTCACCCATGCAAGATGTTTTTCATGGGTTTAGCTATAAGTGGGAAGATATGTTATGTTATATATTTTTATCACATACAATCCAAAATCTTGCCCTGCTGAGAAACAATATCCTTTTCCCGTAGCCAGTACACAACCTGCAGTCACTGTGTCAGCCAGCCTGCACCGAGTCCTATTTCAACTTGACACATAAAAGAATGTCACTGTGCAATTTTTAGGATGAAGAGGTACTACTGCAAACTAGTCAGGTGATATCGTGGAGTAATAATGGATCATTAAACATCAGCGCTCTCCAGAAGAGCCTAAATAACATCAAGTAATGATGCATTAAATTCTAATAAGCAGTCTATGAAATGATAGTAATAAAGATCAGTGTTCATTGAGTGTTTCCATTTCATGATTCCACCTCAAGTCAGCCAAAAAGTCACTTGTGCAAAGGTTTGAAAGTTTTATTGAACAACCCCGTTAATATACAAGCAAATACTGTAATATTCCCTTGAGCAGAGAAAAGAACACCTTCAACATTCAGACTCTCCATCAAATCTTCAATATACTGTACACTTCACTGGTTTTATCCCCACTTGCTGCTTTGGGAATAAGCCTAACCAGTACCTTTCCTTCCCGCTCCTGTTTTCCCTTTACTCTGTCTCTGTCAGTCTATGTCAGTGCAGAGAAAATACTCGGGGGAGTAGAATGACCTCTTTCTCCTGTAAAGATAAAAACAGGAGCACAAAATCTGTCTTGACGAACACCTTGCACAACACAGAGGCATGGGCTGTTTTCAAGGCCAGTGCCAATTCTGTTTTTCTATGGCAGCCTATAATTTGGTTTAATTTAAAGATGAGGAATTTCATTTTTGAACAGATGTCGTAGCGTGTAAAAGCTTATTTGTTTTTCAAGCACTGAAACAGCTTCTGCAAGTGTTTTTTTCTTTTCATGTTTAAAAGTGTTGAAAACACAATCTCTCTGCAGCCAAAATGCTTTGCAGAGTATGATGAACAAAACACTAGCAACTGACAAGTCAGTATTTTATTAACCTTGTGTATCAAAAAGTGGCTGAACCTTATGTAACGCACTCACAGTGTTTGTGTTTTTTGTCCAGACGTGGTGTACTTATTGTAGATAGGTTGAGGAAAATTACAACATTGGAAAATAAAGTAAGCTTTGTAACCTCAATCAAAACACTTCAGCTTTGAAGCTGTGAAGACTTAGTGGTTCCATGATGACAGTAAAAGGTTGAAGTGCACTGAGGATTCACAAAATAGTGGCGTCCTGTTTATTTGGCTCCAAACCTTCATTATGAGGGGATGTGCATGAATGTGTTTAGTCATTTGAAGTCAATTTTGGCCTGTTGTCACTGTAAGCAACCACTAACTGCACCAGGTAACAACAAGAAGTGCTGAAAAACATGCCTACCACACAAAATGTTGTACTTTTTTGATTTACTTCTCAATTGACTTTTTTCACTTTTTCAAAAACTGTTATCAGGTCCTACAGATCCACTTCTGTTTCAGTTTATTCATTCTTTTACATTTACCTTTAGTCATTTAGCTGACGCTTTTATCCAAAGCAAGTTACAAAAAATGGAAACTGGCACAGTGTGACACAGACGTGTTAGTGCAGCAATAAGTACTCATATAGAATCAAGGTCCAGTACTCCATAAAGACATGAAGAGCTGGGTCTTCAGGAGAGAGGGATGCCACTGATCTGGTAAGAAGTGGTAACATGTTCCAACAACGGGGAACAACAGACAGAAAAAGCTGAGAGGTGCTGTGCCTTCATCCATGTAGATACGTATGAGAGGCATTCAGAGATCCATGCAGGGACTGAAGGGTCGTCACATGGAAATGACAGATAGAACTGTATGTCATCTGCATAGAAGTGATAGAAGCCATGTGAGTGGATAAAAGGGTTTTTTGTGGGCAAGTTTTTCCTCACTGGAACCGAGGGTGGGTTTTTTGTGGGCAAGTTTTTCCTCACTGGAACCGAGGGTCAGAGGGTGTCACTCCCTGTACAGATTGTAAAGCCCTCTGAGGCAAATGTACTTTGTGACTTTGGGCTATACAAACACAATTTGATTTGATTTGATTTGATTTGATTTGATTTGATAATCGGACCCAGAGAGGTGGTGTAAATAGTGAATTGGCCCCAGCACCAAGGCCTGGGGCTCCCCTGTGGTGAGGGGGTGGGATGTGGCACCTTGTGAGGTAGGATTCAAACCAGGAAACAAATTTTGACATCAAATTTGATGCAGGGCACTAAACTTTGATATAAAACATTTTTTAAATGCAATATATACATATTATACGTAAGTATTGTTGCTTTTGTATTTACATTTTGATCAGATCATTCGGTGGTTATGAAACAATGGACACTTAAACAGCAAAGTTTGAAAACCATGTAATGATCTTTGGTCCCACGTTGTAGTTTTTCTGTAGACCATCATGTAATATATTTTGTGATATTTCCCTCTGCATTGCAGTGCTGCTGTGTGCTCAGGTAATGTCCTTGGTGAATTAGTAGGAGGTTATTTGCATCTCCAGATGGCTCACTTATCAATAATTCATCATGTGTTTGAATAGTTTCTCTTGCTCTTCATTCTTTGCACTGCATCTCATTGTAAAGTTTCACATTCATCCTCCCCTGGAATGCTTTGTCACAAATCTTTGAAACGGAAAGTTGCTTTGACATTGTATTTTCAAACTTTATTAGTAGTAGTAGTAGTAGTAATATTCATTCTAATTTTCTCATCATCAAAACCACAACAGTGTAACTATATTTATTAGCAACTGTTAAATTACAAATAAATGTATCACATATACAGAATACAGAATGTGTGTGTGTGTGTGTGTGTGTGTGTGTGCGTGCGTGTGTGTGTGTGTGTGTGTGATATATTGACTGTACTTATATAACACCTTTCCTCCACTCAAAGCGCTTTACACTACATATGTCATTCACCCATTCACACACATTCATACACTAATGGCATTAGCTGCCATGCAAGGTGCTGCTCATCAGAAACAAATAAAAACATATTAATGAGCCACACTGTTGCACTGAGTGACATGTTCCTACATTACCATGAACTACAAACATGACCCTGCTGCTGGAAATAATCACCAGAATCCTCATGATAGTTTTCCTCTATTTTGGAGTCAATGGGTCCCTCAAAGGTCAGCAAAGACTGCTAACAATTAATGGCACATATTTGCACGACAGTCTGCTGATCACAGTTAAACTATTTTTATTATTTTAACTTTTTGCTGTTAATGTTGATGTGACTTCTTTAACCTCTAACAGTTGGTGACACGCAGCTGACTTGTGTGTCATGTTTTATTGCCAACACATTCTTACACGTAATAAACTAAAAAAATAAATCTAACCAAATTATTTCTTAATTAACAAAAATTCATTGGTTTAGGGATTTACATCCTTGCTAAAAGGAGTGAGTAGATGATTTCAACCAAAAGTAAACTGGTGTATACTGAAAATGTTAGTATGGTGTGTTAGTGATCGTGGCTACTCTCTGACTCTTGAGACAATTATGAATATTATTTGAGTCTTCAGATCCAGTCACTATGGTTGTTTTAAGTTTTTTATTATCATGTTAATATTTGTGGCTGACATGTGCCTAACCCTTACTCTAACCAATGACGTCACCTCTGGTTACCTGAGGGAAACATGTCGGTAAATAAACAAGTTGGTGGAAACAATCTTGTGTGGTTTGTCCAGTCTTTGTAGGATTCAGCTCATCTTCAGGTTTGTCCCATTCTTGAGGCTGCATTATTATTATTGTCCATTGAGAAAATGTAAGTGGAAAAAAAATGAATATTTGAATTTTTATTAATGCATTATGATTTAGTCCCATTTATGTGTTTCTCCCTTAAGATATTATCCAAAGATTTTAAATGAACAGATCAATATTGCCCTCATGCACCAGTAGTACACACAGTATTTCTGTATAAACCCATTCTTTCACCACAGTGTTTCATCTGTAGTAGCAGCCAAGCAGAAACAACTCTCCATTTGAGCTGGAGCACACAGCCTCTGGTCTCCTAGGCAACAAGCCAGGTTTCCCGCGGTAACAAATCGCTGAAGCCCATTGGTGGGAGGATGAGGAGCTCCCTGCAGCATTCCCATGGCAACCAGCTCTGTGGTTTCTGAGAATTGATGGTATGTTTTTTTATAACTCTGTAACACCAGGCTCACCCTCATACTGACTCTCACACACACATTTTATATCATATTCCTTTTTCGTTTTCTTTCACATGGACACAAAAACAGCTCAGTTCTCTCAGTTGACAAGAGCAATTCTCATCACCAAACTCTAGCTTCACTGATTCCACAGTTACTGGCTTTCAGTTTCTTACCTGACTGAAGAAAAAGGACAGAACTGTGAACCTTCTAATAAACACTTTGTCTGTAGGATTACTCTGGTGTTAGGTCATTAGTGCAGAGTCATGGCAGAGGGAATGAGATGTGACAAAAGCCATGAGCTGTCCGTCATTACACAAACAACACTACTGCAACCACTGCAACATGCCACCACCGGCCGTAACATTGTCTCTGTGTGATATCTGTCTCCATAGCCACAAAAGGATTCACTGTGCCACTGTAGTACGCTGTTGATATGATCCAGAGAATCCTGATCCACCATTATGATTCTCATGAAATAATATGTGAATGCAGCTAAGCTACACAAAGCAGGGCAAAATATGTCTAAAATGTTTTGCAGGGAGCAGAGAAATGTACTGGAGTGTTTCTGTTCTTCTTTGTGCAGATTGTCTGCAGCTCTGCACACATTCTTTCAGAGGCAGAGGTATGCACCCAAGAGTGGCTGAGTTATTTTAAGCCTGAAACATGCTTCTGCATCTGCAAATCCAAGGATATGGTGTGCAGATGCTTGAGAGGTGTTGGCCAACATATTTGCATGCAACCTTTTATGTGTGCGTTAAGGGGCCGTGTCCCATTGATAAAAACAGATGTACAGGAAGCAAAGGCTAAGAAGCTAAAGAGGAGGTCATTGGAGTTTCACTGAAGAGGGAATGTACAGTATGTATCAAATGTACTGACAATGTTCCCATCTTCAAGTTGCTCCTCAAACTGCTCCAGTGGGATCTTGTCTTTCTAAGCAGCAAAAGTAATAGTAGCATGTTGTAAATACCACTATAGAAAGTCTAAGGATTTCGGTACTGGAGAACATGTTAATGTGCTGTCCTAAAGTCAGTGTTAGTTTCTTGTAGCAATGACTGCGATCTTTCACTAATTTAAACCATGACCACGATCTTCCTCTGAACTTTAACCACTAGTTTTAGATGCTTGAAACATAACCAGACCTTAACCACAGACTAGGAAGATCAGAAAACAACAGCTGTGTCTAAAAACACTCCCTAGTTCACTCACTCACTTTTCCCTACATGAGAAGACACTCAGTAGTTTTCTCTGTAGTGAGCAGTACAGTGAGATTTGGGATTTTTAGAAATGCTGCAGTTACATGTCTGTCAGAGGTGAAGAATAAAGGCAACTATCATGTCTTTCTGTGTTTGAGCTGTAACCCCTACACACACACACACACACACACACACACACACACACACACACTGGGTAATCAGGCCCTCTTTGATCATCCTGCTTTGACTCAGTGGTTGCTATGCCAACAGGCAAGAATAAAGCTTTGAGCTGCAGTACTATGGCTTTCATGACTGATGCAACGTTTACCATAACACCCCGCCACACACACACCCACTCGCACACACCCTCCCACTCTCGCTGTCTCGCTCTCTCTCTCTCTCTCACACACACATACACAGATACACTCAGAGAGCAGTTTCTTTTAGTCTTTATCCAATAGTTTCGCGGCTTTAGTATTTAGGTTAGCTCTTTGTGAAAGGAGAGAGGGAGGAGGGAAGGAGCATCCCAATGTAATGGTTCTTGTTGATTGGTCAGAACACACACACACACACACACACACACACACACACACACACACACACACACACACACACACACACACACACAGTACACTTGATCAATTCAGTACTGCTCAGCTTTCTCCGTCCCTCTGTGACTCTTCCTGTCTCTCTGTCCCTGCTGTTTATTTGCCAAAGGACACATAGGGGATTCTGGGAGGTTGTGTGTCTTGTCCTCATCTGTCTTCCTCCCTCTTGTCTCTCTTTATCTCCACTCTCTTCACTTCTTTCTCCCTCTGTCTTGCATGACCTACATTTCCTCCCCATGCCTTGGCCCTTTGATTCCTCCCTGTCTTTTCTTCTGTCCCACCTCCACACACTCACACACACTAAAAACACACACATGCACACAGTCCTGCAGCAGGATGGGGGTGGGGTGGAGTCACTAAGTCCATTTAGAGCTGTTAAGGGTGGAGTTTTAAAATAGAATGCCAAGCTAAGCCCTGAGTGAACCCTGTTTCAAAACACTGTGTGTGTGTGTGTGTGTGTGCACGCGCGCGCGTGTGAGAGAGTGAGAGAGTTATAAAAGGTAAGGTTAAGGATGTACTGCCTCCAATGGCCAAACAGCATCCCTCAGTGTGGCCATGTATGACTGCACACTGCCACCTGCTGGGCTTTGATCAAGATTACAGCCGCGGTTCAGATCACCTCTCTGCTGCCACCTAGTGGTGGCACCCTTGTGACTGCAGTCCAGATACATGTTTGGATAACTTTATAGTGTGGTAGATGTAGATGTCAACAAACTTAAAAAGGAATACATTCTTACTCATACATATTTTTAGATTATAGATTAGATTAGATTCAGCTTGAATGAATACAATGCATTTATACTAGGCAGTTGCAGACATAAATATACTGTTAGTGTAAATATACAGTGCAGGTGTATTATACAGAATAAAGAGCTCAAGTGTGGACATAAATATGAATACACTATAGGGCAGATATATACAGTATGGGCAGTGATATAAATATATGTTGATATCTGATAGCTTGCAGTAAGTGACAGTCATAGTGCATCTAGAACTTTTCATTGAGCACCATCATCACCACCAACTGTAAAAGGCTTTTTATTCCTATTCAGAACCTTGAATTATGTTTTTAAGAGTCTGAACTGAGGGAACATGAAGACACTTCTATCAGCAAGTCAAAGTGAATCACAGTTTGATGGATGACCGGAGGGAAATGTCTAATCAGAGCCGCCCTCTCCCACCATCAGAAAAGTCAAGCATCCACTTCCTCCAATTCTCTAACTGTTTGCTTATTGGATTCCACTCCATCCGGTGTTTGTGTGTGTGTGTGTGTGTGTGTGTGTGTGTGTGTGTGTGTGTGTGTGTGTGTGTGTGTATGTGTGTAGATCTTCTCAGTCCATCAGACAGTTAGACATAAACAGCACCAGCATGCTACACCAGAGGAGCTTCAGGAAGAACGAAACCCTTGGACGCTACGGTGAGCCCACTGATCTGCTTCTGCTTTCAGCCCACAGCAGCTCTGATGTCTGTTTCCATCAGGTGTTTGTAACGCTGTAGAACTGTAATATTTCTGTATAGTGACAGAGAAGAGACTCTAGTACGTCATTTGCACAATCTAGTGTCTCTGAGTATCGTAAGCAAACGTTTCTAATTAGGTCAGAACACCATATTGATGTAGTAATTATCAAAGGTCCAGTGTGAAAGATTTAGGGGGCTTTATTTATAGTATATGTCAAGAATTGAATATAATATGCATAACAATGTTTTCATTAGTGTACACTCATTGGCTAAACACTGGCTTTAGATAGGGCCTTTTACATTTTCTGTGCAATTGTTTGTTCAAGCTCGGTAGGAGAGGATGAGATGACAGCTTTGCAATCCACATTTGCACCGCTAGATGTCACTAAATCCCACACAGTGCTCCTTTAACACAGGAACGAGGGATCATATATTACGGAAAATATTTATTACTACTGGAGCATTTTATTACAAGCTTATTAAAAAATCTATATGTATTAAGGGTAACAAGTTCTAATTTGGCAAAATACACATTTATATCTTTATGTCCCATATGATGTAAATCCTATTTTTGAGAAGAAGAACAGGACATCAGTTGAATAGTAAAAACATTCAAATATAAGTGGAACTCCAAAAACTCAAAATCTGAAGCTGAAACTGATGAAACTGAATCTGCTCTTTTATTTCCTGCTAGAATTTCACACATATTATAACATCAGTACAGTTACTTCATTAAAACAAGTACAAAATGACCAGCTACATGTTTATTTTATTATTATTTTCACTGTGTTTTGTCAGGAACAAATTACATTTCTACTTTCTGACACCACACACTACTCTGTCCTCACGCTGGTGCTTAATGTTCAGCTGTGTCTTGTATGGGCCAGCTAGCTGCCACTAGAGGTCACTCTGTCTAAAGTTAAACTACACCTGGTGGAGGTTTGAGTGCATTGAATTCAGTTCATACTGCTGGGATTATATTCATTTTGAAGGCCTCTAGTATGCAGAATAACATGTAGTGTGGAGCATGATGTAACGACGTCCATGCACATTTTGTAATAAATATATTTTCCCTAAATTCTAAAAGGCTATGCTGAATGTGAGGACACCAAATTAAGCATAGCAGCAAGCATATTGGTGTAAAGAGTTTTTATGATAGTTACTGTGACCCTTTGAATTCCTTTCATACCTAATTGTGCTTTTGTGTTCTGCTGTCTGTTTATTTAAGATTGTGGGTTTGACTTTCTGAGTTATTCTGACGTCATTCATTGTTTGTCTCATCAGGTGGATTCAAAAACAATCAAATAATTTCTTAACCTTACAGTTTTTTCCAATTGCTTAAACACAACTTTGTAAACTAGGCTGGTTTTATCAAAACACTAACACAATTCACCAAACCACACACCCAAACTGTAAAACATCTCATATATGCCGCAAAATGAAGCACTGCAACCAAAATAAAACTTTTGCACCAGATGGCACACACTTCATTCATATTACTGATTTCTGTCTAACCAACTACACACTGTTGAGCATAATGAAAAGCACTCTCATCTTTAGTATGCTTTGTCATCATACTAACATAGTTCAAACTGTGGAGAATTCTTCAGATTGTTCACATGCACAGAAATATTTGCAGATACACACACGTGCTATTGAAATATTTATTTTATTATAATCTTTTTTTTTTTTTTTTACCATACAAGTGCAACATATGCACAGCAGATATATTTATATTGGAGTGAACTAAAATATGCTCACAAAACAGGGAGCAAAACCTCATCTCAAATCTCCAAAACCTTAAACATATTTTCTGCTTTACACACATTTTGCACTTCGAAGTGGCTCTTTTTAAGTGTACTGAACGCGGTTCTCTGCATAAGACACAACAATCTGACATGAAGTCACATTTGCAATTTCAAAACACTGCCATTTAAAATGACACTACATGAGCTCATTGGCCACTATATGTGCCACCTGGCCAAACAGGTAGCACACAATGTTATGTAATTGTTAACACTTCAATCAGGAAGTAAGCAATAAAAGAGAAGAGGTGAGCATCTTTTTTTTGTTTTACAACAATGGAAGACATTGCTGAGAGAGGAAGAGGGGGGGTGGGAGGAGGGGTCGGGGTAGAGCAGTGTTGTCTAATTTTTTTTGCTTTCATTTTTTGCATTTTTCATTTTTTCTACACATTTTTTCTGCAATTGTATTTGTCAGTTTAAATATTTGTTTGTGCTATCCATGTCATTTCACTGGAAAAAACTGTAAAGCTGCACTAATGAATATTATTATGGTATCATTAAATTTAATGACTATGCGTAACATGCATTGGTCATTTTAGTGTCTTTCAGCTCAGTGATTTGCTTTGATTGAGTTTCTGGTTAATTTTTAACACTTTCATCAGCCTCGTTTCACGCAGGCAACAAATAGTTTTAGTTGTCGCACATCACATCAAATGAATCGCTGTTTGAACAGTCCCACAATATGTTATCATTTAGAAATTAGAGGGTATTAGTAAGTTTCTAATTGGGGCTTTAAACCACTTTATCCTGTGTGTGTGTGTGTGTGTGTGTGTGTGTGTGTGTGTGTGTGTGTGCGTGAGAGTGTGTATGAGTGTGGTGGTTGTTGTTTTTACTCACTCAGTCTCTTATCGCCGTCTTTTTAGTCACCTCTCTTCCTCCCTCCCACACCAACATGGTCTCCTGATTATTAGCATGAGCAGTGAGGGGCAGTCCAGTTATTATGGCTGTCCTTCAGTGTGCAGAATGGGAATGGGATGTGTGCTGAGGGCTACTCGCTCGCTCAAAGACAGACTAGAGGACACTGCTTAACATGCCATGGGATTAAACTAGAAAATGAACACCTGCAGCCAGGAAACTTTGTGACTTCAGCAGCATTTGAAGATAAGTATGACAGAATGAAAAAAGTGGAGTTAGGGTTAGGGTTCAAAAATGACAAAATATGATAGAGTTGCAACATTATTGTGAGAGCAGTCTCACTGCTAGGCGAAGCTCTGGGTAATGGCTGTCTTTGTCAGTCACTGAGATGAAAACAAGACCAATGCAACGAGTCACATGTTAGCTCAAACATCTGATAACTTTGCCTTTGTCATGTTGTTTTAAAAGCTCGCTGTCGTGATGTTTTTGCATGTAAAAGTTCTCACTAACAGGTTGAATCTCTGCTGTGTCGCATGAGTCAAATGATGGTGAAAGTTTAATTCTAAGAGGAAGCTTCATCAGACCGTCCTTACCTGTGTGTAGTAAAGATGGTTGCTGTGGCTGAACCACTCATTTTAAAGATGATATAATTCATATTTTTAGATTTGATATATTAAATATTTTATATTGAACAACAGATTAAATGACTATGTACAATGTAAAATGAGTTGTTCAAAGCAACAAACCTACACGTAATTATTTCTGCAATTCTGCAGCATTTTAGCATCTTTCAGCTCGTTATTTTGGTTTTATTTTAGTGTTGGTTCACTCCCTCAAGCATTGTTTTGTTGCAGCTGTTTTCGGGGGAAAAAAACAAATATTAAATATTAAACATTACAAGGAAATTACACAGAAAATTATTTTTTGTTGCTAATGCCATTTGTCAAAATATAGCTTGTTGATCCAGCTCATATACCACCAAGCTACTGTAAACTGTAGATCAGCTGATAATTTAATTACATGTTCTAAAGTGACTTCCCAGCAGTGCGGATCATTCTGTTAATGGTACCTCACTGCGGGGAGTCACAAAGTCTGCTCTGAACCATTAACAGCAGCTGTCTCTACCACTCTTCCATTAGCACTCATTCTCAACACTCACAGCAGAATATGTCAGAGATAAGCCAACTCTAATCCTATTCACTGTAAATCACACTGACTTTACAACTGTCCCTCTGTCTTTCTTCTTTTGTGTACCAGCTACAATACAGATGTCTCTCAGGTGAAGTCAAACACCTACTGGCAGCCATATTGGAGGTCATAGGATCTTGGGCAATGGTGATAGTTGCCAGCTTCACTATAGGATGGACATCTATGAATAAATGAATAAATCACACACAGATTTAACACACATTTTAGAATTATGCATCATGTTAGAACAATACAAACTGAAACTGATTTTTACCCCAAGCCCTTCAAAAAAACTGAAAATGCAGTTTATGTTGTACTTTAGTCTTCATATGAAATTAACATATTTTCAATTACTCAAATTTCCATAAACAGTGAACCTGGGAGGGACCCCGAGGGCCTGGGTCTTCTATTACATCCTCTTGTTAGTTACAAGCTTAACCTTGTAAACAAGCTTTGAATTTTAAGTGGGCAAATTCTGCTGAGGGGCGTCACAAAAGCTGGAGTATCCAGAAATTACCAGTGGATATCTGGTTAAAGTGAATATGCCCAAGTACAACAGAGATAATAGTTGCATCACCTCTTTGTTCGATGGCGACAGTACTTCAGTTTTCTGGGCTTCAGCAATCAAGTGGATATTTCCAGCATTACAGTCTTTTTACTACAAAATCATTTTGCTCTAACGCTTTGACCACAGCTCAGCACAGAAACAAAGAGGCAAATTTGTACTTAAGAGACCACAACTTTGTAAGATAAGGCATAAAGGGTTGTTAAGAATTTTACTGGTCCATATTACCACCTCTTGGCTGCCATTGGAGCAGCTCATTGGCTGGATGTGGTTGTACTGCAGGGGTCTGCCTCTGTGTATAAATATAGGTAACTGTGTGGGTGCTATTAGGATGCTCCTGTGTGTTGTCGGTACATATTGCAAGATCATGGGCCTCCCTTTAAAGGTCCAGTGTGTTTAGAATTTAGTGGCATCTAGTGGTCAAGTTTCAGATTGCAGCTGACAGAATACCCGTCACACTTGTGAAAAATGTAAGAGGTCTTATGCAGAGCCAGTGTTTGGTTTGTCCCTTCTGGGCTGCTGTTGTAACATAGTGGTCCAACATGGTGGACTCTGTGGAAGAGGACCCGCTCCTTCTGTAGATATAAAAGGCTCATTCAGAGGTATTATAAACATATCAATTCTTATTTTCAGGCAACCACATACAAAAAACGGTCTCTTCAGAAAACCACTGGTGCTAATATGGGAAGGAACCAGGGTTCAAACCAATGACGTTGCAGTTACAAGCCTGCTTCTCTGACCTCCTGTAGCAGCAGTGGAAGCCCAGGGAGAAATATGTGTCCTGTTTGTTTCAGCATGCATGTGTATGTTTTTACAGTAAGTTCATTTTACTGCAGCTTCATTTTATGAGCTGCACTTGAACTCTTTGATTCTAAACAAGGCTGAACAGCTGTGTCACTGTCTGTTCTGCAGTCAGTCAGATGGCAACAGACAACTGCGCGCTACACACTCGCACACACACAAACACAAACACATGCCATCTAAATAACCTTCCAGAAACAGAAACAGCGTCATGACATCATTGCTGAGATATCATTCTTTGTGTGTGTGTGTGTGTGTGTGTGTGTATGTGTGTGTGGCAGGCAAGTCTGTGTGTCTGCGTGGCCGCAAAGAATGGCAGCACCTGTGCCATCACCATGCCACCTGACAGTCCTGCCTTCCAAGAAAGCCGTGAGGTTTATGTGTCACAGAGACAAGTGGCTTAGCTTATGGACTGCTTGACATGAAGCCAGCGTGTGTGTGTGTGTGTGTGTGTGTGTGTGTGTGTTCGTGCTTGTGTTGATTTCTAAGGATGTAGTAGGAGACTGTAGTTTGTGAGAGAAACCACATCAGAGAAAATTCCTCAAACAGCACAAGATATGCTGACATGACTTTTTTAAGAGCTGTAAGAAACGTGCTCTGCGGAGTGTGAACCCGATTTTTATTTGCCATCAGATCAGATCACTCAAGGTTACATCTTGTGTCTATGCAAATATGCAAAAAACACATCTGCATTAAGTTCCTACTTTTCTGTTGCTTCCCTTTTATATTTTTTCACAACTTTTACATCGTCTTTCATGCCTCTGTTGTAATCCAGCCTGTCATAACTTTGTCCCAAACGTTAAAACACTTCCCCACAAAAGTTATCTCATGACAATTTTAGTGTACATTAAAACACAGCACACTCATATACACACACACAGACACAGCTATCAGTCCTCCCTTTAAAGGTCAAAGGCAGTGTGGCCTGCTGCGATCACACGAGGGACATTCAATAATGGCTGGCAATGCAATCTAGATTCTAGCACATCCACTGATATATACGTATGCATGTCAATTCATTCATTTCACTAATTGTGCATCTCGCAGGCACTGAATTTGAATTGGATTTTATGTTTGAGAGGACAGAACAACTCTGAAACAAGCAGTGAGACGCTGACACCTGTTGCTGTTAGCAAACATGGTAGTCTACATAAATGTCCTGATGCCCAATAAATATAACTCATCTTTTACACTTTCACGTGACATCATCATTCATTATCCAGGAGAAAAGTTTAGTGTCATTGCAGGTAGTAGTGTGTCTTTCTGTAGCAAAGAGGAAAGTAAGGGTGGGGAGGTCAAGCTGGGGGATAAACATGAGGCACACCCAACAAAGTCTGTCCTCAAACCCTAAAGGAATAGTTTGACAGTTTGGAAAATATGCTTATTCACTTTTTTGCAAGAGTTATCTGAGAAGATTAATACCTGTTATTACCTTTGCCAGAGCAAATCAGCTAAGCATAAATATTTGGAGCAATATGGATCCCTAGCAGCTAGCTGGATGCAGATTAGATATTGTTTGTTTAATACACAAAGTTTTGCAAAGGAATATATATTTGTATTTTAAAGACTCTTCCAAAATCTACTTTCCTCCAACTCCAGTACATTTCTATAGAACATGCTAAAGGTTCACCTCATGCTAGACCAAAAATTAGGCCCACTAGATCTGCGCACTAAAAATAAATATCTATCTCCTAATAGCATGACCATACAGTGAGAATGATTGAAATAGCATTGTTAATTACTCTGCCCGCCATCACTTTGCCAAGTTTTATTTAGCAGCTACTGTTTCGCCAAGTTTGGTCAGCAGTGGTGAGGAGTTGTGTTGGTAACATTAACATGTTCATATTCATCTCTCTCTCTCTCTCTCTCTCTCTCTCTCTCTTTCTCTTTCTCTCTCTTTCTCTTCCTGAGTCTGAGTGGTGTCGGAGAGTGTCGGAGTGTGATTTGGAGAGTGGATGTGCTCCTTTTTGAAGGTTTGCTTCTTGGTGTTTCACGGGTGTTTTTCACAGTTTCGTTCTGTTCAAGTTTCTCATTCACTGGTGCAGATGAAATTGACCAGGATTTCAAAACCTTTCTTACACAGGGTTCTGTTTCTCTAGAGGGTTTAGATATAAACCAGTTCCAATTACTATCCTGCGGGGATTACCGGTGCGAAAAAAGTCCCTAATGTGTGAAGTGTGTTCTCCCTTTTTCAACTCAGTCTTACTGTGGTCTGACATTATAGTATGGGTGGTTGAAGCTTAAGTTACTGTACTTGCCCCATTGCATTTTTTCAGTTAAAATCTAAGATTGTGTCAGGCAAATTCAAAATTGCTGTTGAGACCCCAGTGCCAATAGCGTGGTGTTGATTTGATCCTCAGGAAACGATTTTTGGCTGTGGTAAAGTTTTCCCGTCTCCTGAGGTAATTGGAAACTCAATTGCAGATTTGTGCATTCCCGTTCTGTTGTTCCCAGCTCACCACCTTTGTTCCGTGTGTGTGCTGTAACCGTGCTCAAGCCCGGAAAACTTGGAGACTTGGTGGATCTCAGTGATTCTTTTATGACTACCTCTGATCCCCAGGCTATCTCTCTGATAATAAAAGGGACTATCTCTGGGAGCTTCAGCCTGATGACAAAAACTCTGACTCTCTTAGTAGGACAGAGAACAGCTAATGAATGCACAGAAAACATGATGCCACCTTTGTCTCCTTGTTTTTCTCTTGTTACAGATCCAAATTGTAATAAGTCTGGATCCTACCTCATGATGTGGGTTCTGATGCGCCGCTGGTCCCCTCATTCTGGTCCAGCATCATGGTCTGTCACTCAGGTTGTAGTGCCACAACAGTTTCGCTTTCAGGTGCTAGTTTGGCTCATGATCATAGCATGTCCGGTCATTTAGGCATTAGAAAAACTATAATCGTATCCTTTAGTTATTTCTTTTGGCCTAGACTACGTCAGCTGTTGTGAGGTTTTGCCGTTCATGCCACACCTGTCAGGTCTCAGGTAAGCCGAACCAAGCGATCCCCGTAGTCCGTTTTAAAACCAATCCCTGCCGTTGGAGAGCCATTTAACATGTTATCGTTGATTGTGTGGGTCCTTGCCAAAAACCAGTCCGGAAATCAGTACATCCTCACTATGATGTGTGTTGCCGACCCGTTATCCTGAGGCTGTCCCGTTGCGCACATTAAAATCCCGTGCCACTGTCAAAAAGCGCTTGTAGTTCTTCTCCACATTTGGCCTTCCTAGGGTATTCAAAGTGACCAAGGGACAAAATTTACATCATAAATCTTCGCCTAGTCCATGTCCGAGCTCAATGTAAACCACCACACTTCCAGCGCTTATCATCCCAGAGTCAAGGTGCATTAGAAACGATTTCACCAAACTTTTAAAAAGCTGCTTCGTAAATCTCTGTACTGAAACCAATCGTGAGTGGGGATGCGGGATTGCCCGCTGTTCGCTGTGAGGGAAACTTTACAGGAGTGTTAGGTTTCAGTCCAGTGATTTAGTGTTTGGCCACACCGTGCGCGGCGCCCTCTACGCCTGCTACGAGAGAAATTCCTCTCAGACAAAAACTAGTTTGAGTGACAACGTTCTGGACTCCGTTAGCTCCTTTAGGGAGAGACTACCTCCGCGTCGATTTGGCCCGTGATTCCTCCCACACTCAGTCCAAAAATGAAAACACATTTTGACCCGATATATTTTTTTATATAAACACACGCAACAGAGTTCATCCGACACACGGCCATCATAATGCCGCAGGAGGCCAAAATCTGGTTGAAAATGGTTTTGCTGTGTCAAGTACTGCCCATGTAGCTCTCCTTCGCTTCTAGTCCGAATCTGACCAGACTCCACGTTTTTGTACTGACTATCGCAAGGTAAATGCTATTACTAAACCAGACTCTTTTCCACTTCCTCGCATGGACGACTGTGTTGATCGGATGGGTTCAGCCAAATATGTCACAAAACTAGATCTCCTAAAAGGATATTGGCAGGTTCCCTTGACACCACGCGCCTCTGAAATAAGTGCTTTCGTCACTCCGGACATTTTCTACAATACAGTCATGCCATTCGGTCTGAGAAAACGCCCAGCATTCCAGAGGCTCATGAACACAGTTTTGTGCGGGTTGTTGAGGTAACTGTGAGGTTTACCTTGATGATATTGTGGCTTATTCTCCAGCTGGACTGAACATATGAAAACCCTCTCTCTGAGATTTTGATCGTTTGTATAAGGCTTCCCTAACCCTCAATCGGCCAAATGTGAGTTTGGGAAGGCCGTGGTTACCTATTTAGGTAAGATAGTGGGACAAGGTTGTGTCTGTCCCGTGACTGCTAAGGTGCAGGCCATCATGGATTTCCCAGCTCCCCAAACACGCCGTGAGCTCCGCCGTTTTCTGGGGATGGCTGGGTATTATCGTGGCTTTGTAAGAACTTTCGGATGTAGTGGCTCCATGACAAGTTTAGCAAGCCCCAAAGTTCCTTCCTTGTGGTCAGAGAAATGCCAGTTTGCTTTTGAGGCCGTTTAAAGCGCTCTCTGTAGTTGCACCTGTGCTCGCTGCTCCAAATTTTGCGCGTCCCTTTAACGTGGAGGTGGATGCCAGTGCGCTTGGCGTAGGTGCAGTGCTTCTCCAAGAAGATGAGCGTGGCATCGACCATCCAGTCTGCTACTTCTAAAAAGCTCAATAAACACCAGCTAAATTACAGCACTATTGAAAAGGAGGCTTTGGCCCTCTATTGGCGTTGCAAACACTTTGAGGTGTACCTTGGTTCTAACCCTGCGGCAAACCGGTCTTCTCCGATCACAATCCACTACATATCCTAACTAGAATGCAGAATGCATCACGCCTTCTGTTGGTCCTTACTGCTTTTCAGGACTTTAATGTCGGACATTCGTTATAAAAAGGGCTTAGACAATATAATGGCTTGATGCACTGTCTAGTGTCTTAGTGTGTCAAACATTTCCTGTTGGGGGGAGGAATGTTGTTCTTAGGTGGGGGGGTTGTTATGACCCAGGGTCATTATTTAGTGTTATGTGTTATTTTTCTTATTGTTCCTCCTGCCTAGGGGTGGTGCTACCACCTTAGGTTCTCTCCCTCTCTCCAAGGTGCTGCCTGCCAATTGGTTAATGGACTGGTGGATCAGCTATAAATGGCCGCCGCTGGATTCATTCGGTCTCTCTTGTCTTGACCTCACTCCCAATTGCACCAGGCCGTATCGTATTGTACTGTGTTCTGTTCTGGTCGGTCTGGCTGTTCTGTTCTGTTCTGTGAAGTTGTACTGGTCTGCCTTAGCAGACTTTAGTTTAGCCAGTCCAGGTAGTAGTAGGGGTGAGTAGCTCTTTTGGTTTGTCTCCTTTCTCCTTGTTATTTTATAGGAGGCAGGTTAGAACCCTGTATTTTGTTTTCTTGTTTTGGTTAGTGTAAGTTAGTTTTGGGTCAGATGTTTTTTTTGTTGTTTTGGGCCATGCTCACCCTGAAACTTTAAACTACCACTTTGAAATAATAACAATAATAATTGAATAAATGATCTTTGGTTGGACTGCAGCTCTGTGGCCTTGGTCATTCTTGGGAGTGGGGAAAGAGGGGAGCGTCCTTTTCTTGTTATGTTCGGTTCCCTAGGCCGGACGTAACATGCATCATGTTAGTACAAACTGAAACTGTTTTTACCCCAAGCCCTTCAAAAAAACTGAAAATGCAGTTTGTTGTACTTAGTCTTTCATAATTAACATATTTTCAATTAATCAAATTTCCATAAAAGTGAACCTGGGGGGGGGGCTGGGTCTTCTATTACATCCTCTTGTTGTACAAGCTTAACCTTGTAAACAAGCTTTGATTTTAAGTGGGCAATTCTGCTGAGGGGCGTCACAAAAGCTGGAGTATCCAGAAATTCCAGTGGATATCTGGTTTAAGTGAATATGCCAAGTACAACAGAGATAATGTTGCATCACCTCTTTGTTCGATGGCTTCAGCAATCAAGTGGATATTTCCAGCCTACGTCTTTTACTACAAAATCATTTTGTTCCAACGCTTTGACCACAGCTCAGCACAGAAACAAAGAGGCAAATTTGTACTTAAGAGACCACAAATTGTAAGATAAGGCATAAAGGGTTGTTAAGAATTTTACTGGTCCATATTACCACCTCTTGGCTGCCAGTGGCAGCCTCATTGGCTGGATGTGGTTGTACTGCAGGGTGCGCTCTGTGTATAAATATAGGTAACTGTGTGGGTGCTATTAGGATGCCTCTGTGTGTTGTCGGTACATATTGCAAGATCATGGGCCTCCCTTTAAAGGTCCAGTGTGTTTAGAATTTAGTGGCATCTAGTGGTAAGTTTCAGATGCAGCTGACAGAATACCCGTCACACTTGTGAAAAATGTAAGAGTCTTATGCAGAGCCAGTGTTTGGTTGTCCCTTCTGGGCTGTGTTGTAACAAATGGTCCAACATGGTGGACTCCGTGGAAGAGGACCCGCTCTTCTGTAGATATAAAAGGCTCATTCAGAGGTATTATAAAACATTCATTCTTATTTTCAGGCAACCACATAAAAAAACGGTCTCTTCCGA